>NW_019384324.1:773832-802718 GCF_000671375.1 Centruroides sculpturatus
TTTTTTAAATTAATTATTGTTAAGCAAAATTTAAATTTAAATCCATAGTCAGTTGATTTGACGTCATTGGTTTTGACATTTCAAATTCGCTTTTATAATATTATAATTTATCGATTTTATATTAAACCTTTGAGATTAACAAATACGAAATTTTCCATTTATTATTATTTTAAGTAGAAATTAATGTTTTAAACATTAACTTCACTCTTTGAAACGAGATTTTTTCTATTTAAATTAGTCACGTGATAAGTTTGAAACGTAATAACAATTTGAAATTTTCATAAACATTATTGTTCCGTTTAATTATATTCAAAAAATTAATCTACAATTAAATTTTAATTTGAATAAATAAATAAGTAATAATATTCATTAAACGAAAACATTTTAAAAGTTCAAACTCAGTCACGTGACACAAGCAGACGACTTTTTATATTTTTTAAATTAAAGAAAAAAAAAAGAAAAGTAACGAGAATTATTTATTAAATTATAAGTTAATTTCAAATTTAATATTTGGAGTAATAATTTACTTCCAGATGTAACGAATTTAAAAGTATTTCCCCTTCGAATCTTATCACCGCCGAGGTTAAGGTACGAATTTAATTGCTTCACGTGACCGGAAGTCGTTTAATTATTTCAAAATTTCGAAATCAAAAAAGAAAGAAGGAGGAAAAAAAATAAATTAATGACGTAAACTCCGATTGTCGCATTTCAATTCGGAAGGGAAGAAATAATTGCGTATTAAAACTCATCGTCGGTCACGAAAAATGGTGAGTCACGTGGCTCGGTTTCCAAGGACGGCAAACCACGTGACCCGATACGTCATGGAGGTGGAATGTGTTGAGTCGGTCGGTAGAATTGGTGCACCTTTCCGTCTCTCTTACCTGAACAGGTGCTAAATGATGGATGAGCAAAATGTCCTGACTTTCGATTCCGTTAGGGATTATCTCTTCCAGAACGGTGGTAAAGTTAATAATCGCGAATTAGTCAAGCACTTTCAGTCTTATCTAACAAATCCAGACCTAGAGAAACAAGGTAGGCCTTTAGAAAATCCAGGTGTAAACAGGTACACGCGAGAATTTTAGGGAATTATTCGGGTATTTTGGCCTTTTTAAAGCCGTTTTTGGTGTGTTTGTGTGTGTGTTACACTCGTTACGTCACGTGCACGCGGTAAATTGATCAATTGCACTCGTGTGACGTCACAGGTACGTGTGAAAAGAGGGTAAACAAACCCAATAGAAACTTGTGTAATTTGGACAGATTTAGGGATTTTTATCTCCATTTTTAAATTATCTGTGGGTGATTTAATGTAAATTAATCAATTACGCACGTGTAATTCCACGTGTACGTGATAAATTGATCAATTACATTCGTGTGTTGTCACATGTACACATGGGCAGAATGTAAACAAACCATTAAAAAGTAGTTAATTTGGCCAGATTTTTGGCTCTTCGTTCCCCATTTTTTTTTAATAATTTGTGGGTGATTTAATGTAAATTGATCAATTACACATGTTATGTCACATGTACTGTACACATGGGAAGAGTGTAAAAGAAACCAATAGAAATTTTTAAAATTTGGCCCCTTTATGGGTTTATAATATCTATTTTTTGTGGGTTATATATTGTAAATTGCTCAAATGCACTCATCTGTACATATGTGAAGAGGTAAACAATAAAATTTGGCCACTTTTTGGGTTCCTAATCTTCATTTTTTTAAAATTATTTGTAAGTTATTTGTGGTTATAAATGTAATTGAGCAATTTACAATAGGTATGATGTTATATGTACAACATAAATTACTTAATTACCCTCATATAATGTCACATGTACACATTGGAAGACTGTAAACAAATGAATAGAGATATGTAAAATTTGGCCACTAATAATTAGTTTTAACACTATTTATACCTTGCTAATTGTAAATTGCTTAATGACATTTGTCTTGTCATGTTTACATAAGAGCAAGATGCAAACAGAACAACAAATGAAGACTTTTTGGACTTCTAAACCTTAATTTTTGGCTATTTAATTGTTCCTTTATGGGTTATTAATGCAAAATAATTCAATCGACACATGCAAAATGACATATACATGACATCAAGGTATAAGTGTGCTAAGCGACAGAAAAATTAAGCATAATAATTACTAAACTTAATTTATTTATCCACTTAATTTATCCACTTAATAAATTATACTAAAAAAGGTAAGATTTATGCAAGAATGAAATATAAACAAAAGAAAAATATGCAAACATTCTCCTTTAAATCCTGATTTCGTAACCGTCCGTAGCTTATTCATAGTTTATTAATGCTAAAAACTATTCAATTCGCACGTAAATAATGCCGCACGTACCACCATGCCGCAAGCATGTGTATGTGGGATGTCACGCTGCTACGGCAACGAGCACATATCAATCATATTATGATGCAGGTCTTTTGGTTCTATATGAGATTTCACATTATTTTTGTTAACTGTTAACCTAGATTAATGTGGAATTTACATTCTGTTAATGTTTTGTAGTATACTATACATGCGTGACATGTGATTGTGTGTGATAAATGTGTTTATTTATGATTCTGAAGAGGCCGCTCTCTTCCGCTGTGGCACTTATTCCATTTCGAAGTTGGATTTTTGCCTATTTTGGTTTTTTTTTTCTGTTTAAATTGAGCTTCAAATGTGATAGATGCTCTGGAAGTTAGATTATATTCACTTATTGTAGTTGTATATGTGTATTTTCTGTAATTTTGTAGGCGTAGGTAACTAAGCATCTGCCTGTTGCCAAATTGGGCTTTTGTGAGGTAATATTAGCTTCGACAAGAATGAAGGACATCTTTTGTTTGTGTAGGGATAACCGATAATCCCTTGCTAGAGTTGCCGGCATTCCTTAGAGTTGATGCTGCAATCGTGGGATAAGTTAATTTCAAATTTAATATTTGGAGTAATAATTTACTTCCAGATGTAACGAATTTAAAAGTATTTCCCCTTCGAATCTTATCACCGCCGAGGTTAAGGTACGAATTTAATTGCTTCACGTGACCGGAAGTCGTTTAATTATTTCAAAATTTCGAAATCAAAAAAGAAAGAAGGAGGAAAAAAAATAAATTAATGACGTAAACTCCGATTGTCGCATTTCAATTCGGAAGGGAAGAAATAATTGCGTATTAAAACTCATCGTCGGTCACGAAAAATGGTGAGTCACGTGGCTCGGTTTCCAAGGACGGCAAACCACGTGACCCGATACGTCATGGAGGTGGAATGTGTTGAGTCGGTCGGTAGAATTGGTGCACCTTTCCGTCTCTCTTACCTGAACAGGTGCTAAATGATGGATGAGCAAAATGTCCTGACTTTCGATTCCGTTAGGGATTATCTCTTCCAGAACGGTGGTAAAGTTAATAATCGCGAATTAGTCAAGCACTTTCAGTCTTATCTAACAAATCCAGACCTAGAGAAACAAGGTAGGCCTTTAGAAAATCCAGGTGTAAACAGGTACACGCGAGAATTTTAGGGAATTATTCGGGTATTTTGGCCTTTTTAAAGCCGTTTTTGGTGTGTTTGTGTGTGTGTTACACTCGTTACGTCACGTGCACGCGGTAAATTGATCAATTGCACTCGTGTGACGTCACAGGTACGTGTGAAAAGAGGGTAAACAAACCCAATAGAAACTTGTGTAATTTGGACAGATTTAGGGATTTTTATCTCCATTTTTAAATTATTTGTGGGTGATTTAATGTAAATTACTTAATTACGCACGTGTAAATTCCACGTGTACGTGATAAATTGATCAATTACATTCGTGTGTTGTCACATGTACACATGGGCAGAATGTAAACAAACCATTGAAAAGTAGTTAATTTGGTCAGATTTTTGGCTCTTCGTTCCCCGTTTTTTTAATAATTTGTGGGTGATTTAATGTAAATTGATTGAATGTAAGATTGATACACAGGGGTGCATGAGAAATTGATCAATTACACATGTGATGTCACATGTACTGTACACATGGGAAGAGTGTAAAGAAACCAATAGAAATTTGTAAAATTTGGACCCTTTATGGGTTCATAATACCCATTTTTTGTGGGTTATTTATTGTAATTTGCNATGTCACATGTACTGTACACATGGGAAGAGTGTAAAAGAAACCAATAGAAATTTTTAAAATTTGGCCCCTTTATGGGTTTATAATATCTATTTTTTGTGGGTTATATATTGTAAATTGCTCAAATGCACTCATCTGTACATATGTGAAGAGGTAAACAATAAAATTTGGCCACTTTTTGGGCTCCTAATCTTCATTTTTTTAAAATTATTTGTAAGTTATTTGTGGTTATAAATGTAATTGAGCAATTTACAATAGGTATGATGTTATATGTACAACATAAATTACTTAATTACCCTCATATAATGTCACATGTACACATTGGAAGACTGTAAACAAATGAATAGAGATATGTAAAATTTGGCCACTAATAATTAGTTTTAACACTATTTATACCTTGCTAATTGTAAATTGCTTAATGACATTTGTCTTGTCATGTTTACATAAGAGCAAGATGCAAACAGAACAACAAATAAAGACTTTTTGGACTTCTAAACCTTAATTTTTGGCTATTTAATTGTTCCTTTATGGGTTATTAATGCAAAATAATTCAATCGACACATGCAAAATGACATATACATGACATCAAGGTATAAGTGTGCTAAGCGACAGAAAAATTAAGCATAATAATTACTAAACTTAATTTATTTATCCACTTAATTTATCCACTTAATAAATTATACTAAAAAAGGTAAGATTTATGCAAGAATGAAATATAAACAAAAGAAAAATATGCAAACATTCTCCTTTAAATCCTGATTTCGTAACCGTCCGTAGCTTATTCATAGTTTATTAATGCTAAAAACTATTCAATTCGCACGTAAATAATGCCGCACGTACCACCATGCCGCAAGCATGTGTATGCGGGATGTCACGCTGCTACGGCAACGAGCACATATCAATCATATTATGATGCAGGTCTTTTGGTTCTATATGAGATTTCACATTATTTTTGTTAACTGTTAACCTAGATTAATGTGGAATTTACATTCTGTTAATGTTTTGTAGTATACTATACATGCGTGACATGTGATTGTGTGTGATAAATGTGTTTATTTATGATTCTGAAGAGGCCGCTCTCTTCCGCTGTGGCACTTATTCCATTTCGAAGTTGGATTTTTGCCTATTTTGGTTTTTTTTTTCTGTTTAAATTGAGCTTCAAATGTGATAGATGCTCTGGAAGTTAGATTATATTCACTTATTGTAGTTGTATATGTGTATTTTCTGTAATTTTGTAGGCGTAGGTAACTAAGCATCTGCCTGTTGCCAAATTGGGCTTTTGTGAGGTAATATTAGCTTCGACAAGAATGAAGGACATCTTTTGTTTGTGTAGGGATAACCGATAATCCCTTGCTAGAGTTGCCGGCATTCCTTAGANTAAAAAAAGGCTCATTTAAAAATTATTTAACTACAAAAGTCTTATTTAAGAAACTGTAATTTTTATTTTAGTATTTTACAGGCTAATTTAAACCTTTAACTAAAGGATAATGCTCCTGTTTACGTGCAGATTTTCAGGCTTTCACCTTTAAGAGCATTATCTATAATAGATTAAAATATAAGCCTGATTTTTAAAATCCTATTTGGTCAAGCCTGAATTACAAAAAACATTTTAAAACACAATAATAGCCTATATCTTCAGGTTTTAATCACTTATCAAACTTAATATAAGAAAATATGCATTATTTTAGTTTAAAAGGTTAAAGGAAATGAACAGCCTTCTGTTTATATATAGATTTTTAGGCTTAGTATCTTATAAAACTGTCAGTAGATTAATACAAAGGCCTTATTTATAATAAAGCCTATTTTTTTTAGTTATAAAGGATATAAGTAAGCCGAATAAACTGCTTCTTTGTATATAGATTTTCAGGCTTTTTATTCTAATAAAAAGCCTGAAACTTTTCACACTTTCAAAGCCTATTTTTGAGTTTAAAAGACCGAAGGAAATACCGAAAATGTTCGTATTTATGAACAGATTTTCAGGCTAATTATTTTAAAGAAGGCCCAATACATTAATGCAAAGATTAATTTATAAAAAAATAGTTATCTTACTACCTCTGAATATACGAAATTTGTCTTTATATGTGTGGATTTTCAGGCTTGACACCTTATAAATTAATACAAAAGCCTTATTTATATTTAATAAAAAATATATTTTGTCATGCCTTACTTATAGAAAGACTGGAGATAAAGGAAAACATGTGCTACAGTTTACGCTCAGATTTTTCAGGCTCAGATCTTATCTTCAGATTCACAGGCATTTAATAAAAGTAATACAAATGTCTGATTTATAAAAATATATTTCGCGTAGCCTGAATTACAGAAGGAGTGCAGATAAAGGGAGAAATTATGCTCCCGTCTATGCACAAATTTTCAGGCTCGGCTTTTACCTCCAGGTTCACAGGCTCGTACGAATTGAAACAAATGTACAAAAAGCTCACTTTCAGGCTAAATAAGAGTATAAAAATCCGATTAAAATTTCTCAACTAGCCTTTTTTATACTCGGAACAAACGGGTTTTATTAATTCAGTCAAAGCCAGGAAATTCCGCAGAAAAATGGATAAAAATTCGTATAAATACTCTCAAAATTGAGGAATTAATTGAGTAAAGTGCGGAAAAATATCGCTAAAAATAACCCTGGAAGAATTAAGGAAACTCATAATTTACAATTTCGCATATTCACGAAATGGTAAACACGCCCTTTAAAATTTTTTTGACCTTGTTCCACCAAGATTTAAATCATGATAAGGGCTAAAAAAAACTAGATTTTACCAAGTGAAATATTATTCTAAATATACATTTACTGCCCTATCGGATACATCTCGAGGGGGCGACCTTTTAAAAGAGGACAATTTATCTTTTATGGGGCTACTTAATTATAGTTTTCATTCAATGGGCGTAACTGCTGATAGGTTGAAACGGCCGATTACTTAGAAAGAAACAATTATAAAAATAATTTAATTATTTTCCAACACCCGAAACCACCCCCTGATCTAAATATAAGGAGGCGAGATGGTACAAATTGCCGCTCCACAAACTTGGATGCTCCTCTTTCGGTATATGGGATGCGAGTGGAACAGTGGTGTTTTCTGTGGAAATTGCCTTCTTTTTTTGAAGGCCCTACCGATTGTAATTTCAAGGTTTTAAAGCATTACAAATGGCTGATTAATTAACCTAATTAAAAGGTTTCCAACAATTTAAGGACTGTTATTGGGCGATCCGCTCTTTCTGTAGGAAATTGGCCCCATTTAGGTGTTCGGCATGTGAAGAACACCCGCGTGTTTGGTGGTTTCATCCATTGTAGTGTGGTGAATATATTAGGAACAATTGTGCATCCTTAAATCCTACTCAGGATATCCCAACCTGACTGTTCATATCCTATTAATTCTCTCTTATCTCTGTAATGGGCGATGTGCCCCCCCCAGAGAGAGCTTTCTGTAGGAAACTGCCTCCCCCCATTTAGGTGTCCGGCACGCGAAGAAAACCTGGTAAACCCCACGTGCTCGACGAGTTTCAGTGTTCGGTGGTTTCATCCAGCCCTTAAATCCTATTCAGGATATCCCAACGTATCGATCCACTTTACTTATTATATCCATTCATACCCTATTAATCCTCTCTCGTGTCTGTATCGGGCGATCTGCTCTCCAGAGAAGACTTTCTATAGGAAACTGCGCCTATTTAGGTGAAGAAAACCGGGAAACTCCACGTGGTCGGTGAGGCTCGAATCCTCCACCAGTGGTTTCATACACTCCAATGCTGTATGCCCATAAATTCTATGTAGTGATAACTCTAAAAAAGACCCTCGTTCCTTGAGATCCAACCTCACCGCAACATTTCTTCCGAAGGGGAACAAAGCTAATAGTTTAGAGGCCTCAGGGCCCTCTTTTGGGAGTCCATAAACGGTCATAATCACTAGAGAGACAAGAACGAATTAATAAGATGGGGTGTAGATTTACAACAAGAATAAAAATAATATAAAAACAAAAACTAACGAACACATCACGTCATCCGGAAGTGAACAGATCTTCCTCGTCATGTTTACTCGAAAAGACGTTAAACTGGACAAACCAGTTAGGTGAAAGAATTTAAAAATTCATGCTCCACTGCACGTTCTTCGATAGATTTACAGCTTTTTATTTATATTTCTCTCTAAATTCATTCATTTAACTCATACAGTCGAAACTGTAAACAACGGACACGTAGCGTAAAAGATGGCCGTCGTTGGGAGGTCGACCGTACTCGATCTGTTACTGTTATTTTACATTGTTTACTGTAGTAGTAATGGATTCAATTGGGGGGTTTAGCAATGACTTCCAACACATGTTGAACCTCAATGAACCTCAAGAAGAAGAAGAAGAAGAGAAGCAATTTTTGAAGTTAAAAAAGCAGAAAAAAATGGAGTTGAAAAATCGATTTTTCCTTCAAAAACAATTTATTTTCCTAACCTCTTGTTCTGTCTAAAATTCAGATTTATCTTTTCTTTTGTCTGCTTTTTTTATTGCCATCAACCGAGCGAATTTACAATTGTATGAGGCAAATGATTTCTCCTTTAAGAAATAAATAAATAAAGAAGACATCCAGAACAATATAAAATCGCAGACCAGAAAGAAAGAAGGAAAAAAAAAAATATATTAAATTTTATTACGAATTTCTGAATAAAAATAAAAATAATAAGATATTAAATTAGAATGCTGCGGGAATAATTCTTAAATTTTCTAGCCTTTTTGGAGTATTTTGAAATATTTAAAATAAAAAAATTAAAAGATTTAAATTTAAATTCGCTCCGATTACGCGGGAAAAATTCAAAAAAATTGCGCGAAATCGTTTTAAATTAATCCGTTTGAAGTCGAGCCGATAATTGGCGCACGCCGATCACGTGACGCGCGACGTGTCTCCGGACGTCACGCAATTTTAAATTTTCTCGATTGCTTTCTGTAAAGATTTTTCCGAAATTTTATTTATTTATTCGTTTGTTTATTAAATAATTCAATTTTCTTAAATTATTTTAAAGAAAAATAACTCAAAAATTGTCTTCGAATAACGATTTATCGATACGTTTCAATCACGCGATGAAGTGACGCGTATCTGTCACGTGATGCGGCAATGAACTCGCCGCCGTCGTCGTCGTCGTCGTCGGTACCACGTGATTGAAGTCAATTTAATTTCTCAAACTGTTTCTAAAAATAAATTATTTAATAATATTTAAATTTAAATATATATATATTTTACAAAATGAAGTTTAAATAATGCCATTTTAATTCATAACGTAATAAAATCCATCACGTCATTGTTATTTAAAATAAAGTAAAATTTAATTGGCTGATTAGCTTCGTAAATTAATTAAATATAAACAACATTTCAATGGTATAATGTACAGCTTGGTATAATAGTTACAATTTCTAAGAATATTTATTGTTTAATGCAATTTACTTTCCTATTTAGATCATTATCACAACAACACCAGTTTAATGGATTCAAGAATAAGTATAAGTGATTAATAAGAGCTACACTCGGTTTTTTTCCCCTTCCGCTTTTATTTAATTTACATGAATGAATTTCGATAGGTGTTACATATCCTCGTGATTTAAACACCAATAATTTCCGGTTTTGCCACAGAAATATTAAAAAAAATTAATATACATTAACCTTAAAACAATACCTTACATATCCTTTTAATTATGGCGAATACAAAGAGGTAATTATGATAAATACACGCATCAAACGACGCCATTTTGAAATAGGTCATATACGGTGCATTAAAATCGTGTTTTATATAAAACAATTAGCTAAATTTAGTCTAATTTGATGGGAGCTAAGTTGGCATGTGTAAATTTTCGGATATTTCGTAAATTTCTTAATAAACGGGGGGGGGGGTAAAAAAACGGCTTAGGATAATACCCATCGCTTGACTATGATAGAGCATCCACCAATTTGTATTTATGAGTGTATGAGGCCCCTAAATGCGCGAGGCTAAATTGCACGAGTAGATACTTTCAGTACATACTCAAATTGCCTTTTATTACTACTGTACATAATTATGAACAATATTCGCAGACTCATGAGTACGCACTCAAATTGATACCGTACACATTTATGTACAGTACAGTATGTTGTGGATGTTATACGTAATTATGCACCGATGTGTTAAATTCACTGCCAAATAATCAAAATGGCTTGGAAGATTTCGTGAATTTTAAGGAGAGAACGTCACGAAACGTTTCTAGATTTCGCAACCTCTAGAACCTGCTTAAGAAACGCAAAGTACATCCTGTCCAATTGTCTCCTGTACAAGATAATTAGCGTGTACGAAAGGTTTTAATGCGTAGAAGTTATGTCGAATTTAAAATGTTTTAGCTACTGATTGATACTTTTTATAATTGTTTCGGTTGAAAATTTAAAAAAAAAAAGTAAAAGAAATCCTGCGGCGTTTTGTTGTTATTCAGAAGGAAAAAAAGTTCGTTATCGCTTTATCTTGTATAAATTTTGGACTAGTTCCGATAACATCTCTAAAGATGATACTTGAAAATTTAGTCTGTCAAAACAACTTCATCGCGATAGAAAGTAAGATTTAATAGAGAGGTTTAGTTTTTTATTAAGGAATATGATGTAGAATATGAATTAGAAACGAATTTTTTAAAAAAGTTCAAAAAGTTTTCAAAAATTTATGATATAATCGGGAATGTTCCTAATGACACCAAAGCTTCAGGTGCGGAGGAAAGTTTATAATCAATCACTACGCTATATTCGGTTTTGACAAATTAAAAAGGAAAAATTTGCTATTTAAAATGAATTTCCTGAGTTAAAAAATAAGATAAATGCTTACAAAACGAAACAGGTTATATTACAGACCAGAATAAACAGCAATAATTTAATAAATAGCCGTACACTCGTTAAATATTAATATAAATGAATTTAAAATTCAAATACGAGCCGCGAGTCACGTGACACTGCATTAATTGAAGTTTTAAGTCTTGCTTGTGAATGAATTTTAAAGTAATTTTATCATTATTTTCTAGAATAACGGAGTGAATATATTATTAATTAAGAAACAACAATGTTTTTCCAAGCAAGAAACGAACGTCACGTGACCGTTACGCCATTTATTATGCAGGCGATGAATTTTTAAATTTTTCTAAGTAATTTGCATAGCTTTACAACTTAAAAATAATTTATAAGAAATTATATTAATGTATAAATGCATATATTAAGTAAATTTGATATTTTATTTTTAAAAAATTAAACCAATTACGTGATACGAAATTCAGTTTTTATTTGAAATATAAAAATGCAGATAACTTAGTAAATGTGTAATAAATTAATATAAATTTTCATAAATCGTATAATAATTTTTCTAAAATTATCAGTTTGAATAATTAATTAAGATTGAAATATAACAGACGATATCGCCATTGAATTAAATAATCGTTAAATGTTACCGATGACGTCACCGCTAAATTTATAAGCTTTGTAACAAAATATTTAATTCTTATTGATTTAAAATAATAAAAATTTACTAATATAATACAAAAATTATATAATTTTGTAGAAATTTAAATAAAACGTTTAAAAAATTTTACGTTTATGACGAAAAAAAAACGTGACGTCACAGCAAAATATCTTACGTTTCCATGACAATATTGGAAATATTAATTTAAATATTTATGACGAATTAACGAGACAGAAATTAAAATTAAAAATAATTCTGTAGCACGAAATCTTTAAATTTAGAAATGATCGACGTTTTTATCTTTTTTTAAATTAATTATTGTTAAGCAAAATTTAAATTTAAATCCATAGTCAGTTGATTTGACGTCATTGGTTTTGACATTTCAAATTCGCTTTTATAATATTATAATTTATCGATTTTATATTAAACTTTTGTGATTAACAAATACGAAATTTTCCATTTATTATTATTTTAAGTAGAAATTAATGTTTTAAACATTAACTTCACTCTTTGAAACGAGATTTTTTCTATTTAAATTAGTCACGTGATAAGTTTGAAACGTAATAACAATTTGAAATTTTCATAAACATTATTGTTCCGTTTGATTATATTCAAAAAATTAATCTACAATTAAATTTTAATTTAAATAAATAATTAAGTAATAATATTCATTAAACGAAAACATTTTAAAAGTTCAAACTCAGTCACGTGACACAAGCAGACGACTTTTTATATTTTTTAAATTAAAGAAAAAAAAAAGAAAAGTAACGAGAATTATTTATTAAATTATAAGTTAATTTCAAATTTAATATTTGGAGTAATAATTTACTTCCAGATGTAACGAATTTAAAAGTATTTCCCCTTCGAATCTTATCACCGCCGAGGTTAAGGTACGAATTTAATTGCTTCACGTGACCGGAAGTCGTTTAATTATTTCAAAATTTCGAAATCAAAAAAGAAAGAAGGAGGAAAAAAAATAAATTAATGACGTAAACTCCGATTGTCGCATTTCAATTCGGAAGGGAAGAAATAATTGCGTATTAAAACTCATCGTCGGTCACGAAAAATGGTGAGTCACGTGGCTCGGTTTCCAAGGACGGCAAACCACGTGACCCGATACGTCATGGAGGTGGAATGTGTTGAGTCGGTCGGTAGAATTGGTGCACCTTTCCGTCTCTCTTACCTGAACAGGTGCTAAATGATGGATGAGCAAAATGTCCTGACTTTCGATTCCGTTAGGGATTATCTCTTCCAGAACGGTGGTAAAGTTAATAATCGCGAATTAGTCAAGCACTTTCAGTCTTATCTAACAAATCCAGACCTAGAGAAACAAGGTAGGCCTTTAGAAAATCCAGGTGTAAACAGGTACACGCGAGAATTTTAGGGAATTATTCGGGTATTTTGGCCTTTTTAAAGCCGTTTTTGGTGTGTTTGTGTGTGTGTTACACTCGTTACGTCACGTGCACGCGGTAAATTGATCAATTGCACTCGTGTGACGTCACAGGTACGTGTGAGAAGAGGGTAAACAAACCCAATAGAAACTTGTGTAATTTGGACAGATTTAGGGATTTTTATCTCCATTTTTAAATTATTTGTGGGTGATTTAATGTAAATTACTTAATTACGCACGTGTAAATTCCACGTGTACGTGATAAATTGATCAATTACATTCGTGTGTTGTCACATGTACACATGGGCAGAATGTAAACAAACCATTGAAAAGTAGTTAATTTGGTCAGATTTTTGGCTCTTCGTTCCCCGTTTTTTTAATAATTTGTGGGTGATTTAATGTAAATTGATTGAATGTAAGATTGATACACAGGGGTGCATGAGAAATTGATCAATTACACATGTGATGTCACATGTACTGTACACATGGGAAGAGTGTAAAGAAACCAATAGAAATTTGTAAAATTTGGACCCTTTATGGGTTCATAATACCCATTTTTTGTGGGTTATTTATTGTAATTTGCTCAAATGCACTCATCTGTACATATGTGAAGAGGTAAACAATAAAATTTGGCCACTTTTTGGGTTCCTAATCTTCATTTTTTTAAAATTATTTGTAAGTTATTTGTGGTTATAAATGTAATTGAGCAATTTACAATAGGTATGATGTTATATGTACAACATAAATTACTTAATTACCCTCATATAATGTCACATGTACACATTGGAAGACTGTAAACAAATGAATAGAGATATGTAAAATTTGGCCACTAATAATTAGTTTTAACACTATTTATACCTTGCTAATTGTAAATTGCTTAATGACATTTGTCTTGTCATGTTTACATAAGAGCAAGATGCAAACAGAACAACAAATGAAGACTTTTTGGACTTCTAAACCTTAATTTTTGGCTATTTAATTGTTCCTTTATGGGTTATTAATGCAAAATAATTCAATCGACACATGCAAAATGACATATACATGACATCAAGGTATAAGTGTGCTAAGCGACAGAAAAATTAAGCATAATAATTACTAAACTTAATTTATTTATCCACTTAATTTATCCACTTAATAAATTATACTAAAAAAGGTAAGATTTATGCAAGAATGAAATATAAACAAAAGAAAAATATGCAAACATTCTCCTTTAAATCCTGATTTCGTAACCGTCCGTAGCTTATTCATAGTTTATTAATGCTAAAAACTATTCAATTCGCACGTAAATAATGCCGCACGTACCACCATGCCGCAAGCATGTGTATGCGGGATGTCACGCTGCTACGGCAACGAGCACATATCAATCATATTATGATGCAGGTCTTTTGGTTCTATATGAGATTTCACATTATTTTTGTTAACTGTTAACCTAGATTAATGTGGAATTTACATTCTGTTAATGTTTTGTAGTATACTATACATGCGTGACATGTGATTGTGTGTGATAAATGTGTTTATTTATGATTCTGAAGAGGCCGCTCTCTTCCGCTGTGGCACTTATTCCATTTCGAAGTTGGATTTTTGCCTATTTTGGTTTTTTTTTTCTGTTTAAATTGAGCTTCAAATGTGATAGATGCTCTAGAAGTTAGATTATATTCACTTATTGTAGTTGTATATGTGTATTTTCTGTAATTTTGTAGGCGTAGGTAACTAAGCATCTGCCTGTTGCCAAATTGGGCTTTTGTGAGGTAATATTAGCTTCGACAAGAATGAAGGGCATCTTTTGTTTGTGTAGGGATAACCGATAATCCCTTGCTAGAGTTGCCGGCATTCCTTAGAGTTGATGCTGCAATCGTGGGATATCTTCGTACGGGAGAGAAGCAAACGGAATTGAGTCTAGCCACAATTTATTGAAAGATACTCCTAATGAAGCCAGAAATGCTGTAAAAGTTTAGAGTTCTTGCGTACGTTGCTGCTGAAATTATGGCTTACATACTGGATTTATTGCTAGTATAAGTTTGGCCTATAACCTTTGGAGGATGTCAGTCATTCCCAACAAAAATAAAATCATTTTTATAGTGAATATGCCTCACAGTAGGACAGAGAGGGCCATGATCTCACGAGGAACCTTAAGCGAACCCTAGACTGTCCACATTGTCAGCTGAATGTCCATATCGGGCTTTTGTATTGGTGTTTTAGGCCATAAAATGCTATGTATATGTCCTTTAGAGGATAGAGTAACATTCTCCATTAGAAAAATGCTAGTTGATGACAAGATTTAATTGTAACAAGTGTGCATAATCTGTTTAAAGTTACAGACCTATCAATAACAGATTCTATTACCAGGGTGGTATGTTTACAGGAAGTACCAAGAGCATAAACAAGAAGGACGAACACAAATGACGATTCTATAAATTAAGCAAAAAAAATGGTGAAACGCATCTATAAATCTTTTCGGAAGAATCTGAAGCTAGGAGGAGGTTCTTTCGAAATTCTATACTTAATAAATGTGCCGTAACAAGTTTAAAACGCAATTACAATGGACAGAATGCGAACATGTCTGTCTCTAAGTTGAAGAGGAAAGAAGGAAATAAGTCAGAGGTGAAAGCTATAAAGAATTTTTATTTCTTTAGAGACTTTAAACTCTTTTTAAATTCTCTCGGTTAAAGTTTTTAAACAAATTTAAAGTGCAAAGGCTCGTCGTAAATCTGTCGACAGATCTTCCGGTAATTAATCCAGTTTATAAGTGCAAATTTGAGTTAGTTTTATTGTTATTGAGCTTAAAGTAGTAATTAATTTGTTAAGCATGTTTTATATTAATATATATCATCTGCTTATTGTGTATTGAGGGTGGTCCAAAAGTCAGTGAACCTATGTAAAGACCATGTTTTCTCTGACTTCTGGTCCCTTCAGTAGGATATTTTGCTTAGTATATGTACAGTCAATAATAAAAAAGCATCCTTAACCGAATGTATTAGTGTTGATATTGCTGATTTTTTGTTAAGGGTGGCCCAAAAATCAGTTAACCAAGTTTTTTTGTTGTGTCCCAGTTATTATGAATCTTGACTTCTAGATATAAAATGAGTAAATAATTGCACCTGGGACATAAAAACTGTGGTTAACTGACTTTTGGCCACCCCTTGTTGTGTTCTATGTATATTTAATATGAATCATAAGTAAATAGGTGTATCCGGAATATAAAAAACCATGGTTAATTAAATTTTGGGCCACCCTGTATATACAAATTCATTAGCAGAATCATTTTTTTGTTTTTTAAATTATATAATTACATTAAGCAGATTATTTATAAACACAGAGTACGGCAACAGCAAACACGTCACTCCACGCCGAATTTGAAATGCAAATGCCGAGCATCCTTTCGTAACTTAACATTTGCATAAATTAATTATTTATCCATCATAAGCGATTACACATCGCGCGATGGCGTCCCGTGCAAAATCCTCATTTTAAAGTTTTCGGCAAGTAACGAGGCGGACTTTGTGTACAAAGTTGGAAGTTTGAAGTAATTTTTAAGGCTCTTGTTTACTCTACACAGCTGTTTAGAACAAGAGTTTAGAAATTTTGTGCGTATGCAACTCTATTCAATCACATCAGTCGAAAATGTGCAGCTAATACTCCGAGGAATTCCACTCGAGTCCTGGTTTTTGTCAGGGAGTGAGTTTCTACTCCACGTCTCTCGGGATCTCCGGTGTAGGGTTTCTTGATGGGGTTGACATGTGGCCGGAGACACTTCCACTCTACTTTTGTCGGAGTTTTTAGAGTAAAAAAGTAGTCTCTAGATGTTGAATATCCACGTTTTATATTTAAATATTTGATAATTAAAAATCCCCTCCCTTTTTTTTTCTTTCTTTTCCAGCTCAAGCCAAATTACACTTCAGAGATTACATCAATGAACTGGCCACACTGAAAGAAGAAAATGTAAGCTATCTTTATCAAATTACACTAATTAAATGTACTTAAGGCCCTTATAACTTATATTTTATAAACTTATCTATATATTAATTACAAAATTGGATAATTAAGAAGGATGATTGTGCCCTTCACAATGATATCTGCTGAATCACAAGTGGTTTTTTTTTGAGTGCGAAGGCAAATATTATTATGTTAATGAGAAGATTTTTCTTTGACGTCCATGTTAGTCGACCGTCTTTCGTGATACGCTACTCCACTTAGCTCGGAGAATGTGATATTCTACTGGCCTTTGATATCTTATCTGCAATATTTGCTCAATATCCCCCTTTTTAACGGCTCTCTAACACCGTGGAGATGTTTAAGATAAATTAGCATCAGTGTGAGTGATCAGATAATGTTACGATCAATCATTTCAGTAAAATTGATCTTGCTCCTCGTTCTTAATTGGGATTTCCTTTATAAATATTCATAATTTAGAATTAGATGTAATTTGTTTTCTTTAATTTCTACTGTAATCTGGTGTTTAAATTTGTTTCTAATTAAAAATTAGGGGGTGAAGTATGTTGTGATGAGGAAAAAGTACCTTGATAACACATCCGTGAATGTGCCTAAATCTAGTCCGGCAAATACCGAAATTCGGCTTTATCCAAATGGAGTTTGGCCACAGGGAAGGTTTCAGAAGGTTAACGAAACTGGCGTAGGCTACGTGGATCCAAATGCGAGTGTGGCATTGTCTGTCGCGAGGTGCGACGACAGAACGACGAGGTTACCCATGTCGGAAGAAAGGGAGACGCGGAATTTTGTCAAAGTCAATCATTCACAGATTTATCAAAGCTTAACACCAACTTTAGAAGCAGTTCCTCAGCCACCACCTCGTCGCAGAGGCGATAGGAGGGAGTCATCGGGGAAGATAGAAGAAACCTTACGTCAGTTGAACAAAGAAAACTCTGAGACCGTAATCAGATAAATTTAATCATAAAATTACTTGATGAATGGTTTGAAGATCTGCTAAAAAATGTGCTTTTTTCAGAAAATTATAAGGAATGAGGCTTTGACCGAACCTATTATAAGTCCAGGTATGGTAAGAGAAAGAGCACAGTCCTTGAATAAGTTAGCATCGGAAACTGAGCTAATGATAAAGTCACCGTCACCGTCACCGTCACGACCTACGAGAGGAAGTGTGAAAATAGTAAGTAGATATTCTCATATAAGGCAGAAGATAGTAACTAAACCGATAG
The DNA here is from genome assembly GCF_000671375.1 of Centruroides sculpturatus. Taxonomy (NCBI): domain Eukaryota; kingdom Metazoa; phylum Arthropoda; class Arachnida; order Scorpiones; family Buthidae; genus Centruroides; species Centruroides sculpturatus. The sequence continues at coordinate 791,930 of NW_019384324.1, forward strand.
CAGAATGAAGTATTCTTGCCCCTTATTTTCTCATAAATTGCATAATTTATACTAAGTGTTCTCTTGCAAGCATTATGCATGAGAATATGTGCTTAGATATACTTTGCCCATTGGTTAGAGGTGTGTGAGAGCGCATGAGAACACTATTCAGAACTGTTTTTTTTTTTTTTATATATCTTTATGAATTTACTTATTTTATACAGACAGTAGTCTACATATTATATATGTACACTACTGAGCAAACAAATCAGGATTGAATATTGGTGGTAAGTGATTTCTATCTGTAATGATCTGTGTGGTTCTGAAATCATTTGGCTTTTCTGAGTACTGGCAGGTAATGTTTGCCAGCCCCACGCCAAACAACAATCTCATCTTCTCTAGCTACACTGCAGTTGGAGAGGACGGTACTGGTACATTCTATCCTTTAATGTGCATTCATCCACGGGTGTCCATTGGTAGGGCTGGCACCCTATCTATTTCTCTAGCTAGGCTATAGACAAAGAGGACCATACATTCTATCTGCAGACATACCTTTGTGGCATAGGCATCCACTGGAGGACAAACAGATCATTTATGCCAATGGATCTGGTCTTCTAAGGGCAAGATCAGTTGGAAGTTGGACCCTTACAAAGTACCCTTTCATAAGTAGTGTCAGAAGATTCTATTCTCTGCCACACTCAGTAGTATGTTAAATTACCTGATAGAAGCTTGATTAGGCTAATTTAAGTGGAAGTACATCGCTCTGCTTTTCAGAAAGTTGCAGTAGACACTCGCACTTCACGGTTCGCTTTGTTTTACCTAGAACAAATATGATAAATTTTGTTCAGTTGCTATCTTCTGTTACCTCCACGTTTTGCAAGTAGAAACCGAGTAAACTAAATTCTGTGACTCGCTACTCGAAACAAAAATAATTAATAAAATTTTCATAAACTTTCTCATCCTATACAGAGCTTGGACGACGACGATACATCATCATTAGCCAGTGTGAGTAAACATATTTTTCATATTTATCATTATTTTAATATTAAAATATGTAGTGAATAATTTACTTTCGTACAAGTTTACATAAACCGTATCGCCATTAATTTACAAAAAAGCTATTTATATGGCTACTATACAAAGAAAACATTGAATTTTTCATCAAAATTAAAAATTTATCAAAGTAAAATGAAAACTAGAGTAGGAAAGCCATCTTTATAGACTCAATATGCAAGTGTCTAAGCTTATACATTGAGAAAATGCCGACGTTGATAGGAATGGAATGAATTAACATTGCCGATTTAAAAGATCAGTGTTTATTAGAGGAATTTTTTTGCTCTCAAATTTAATTTCTGGCTTGGATAATATTGTTTTTTTAAAAATGACAATAATACAAACTCCCACTGGGGAATTTGTAGGTGTTAGTGTAATTATCATGTATATATAATGCATATGACATGCATATTACCTGTTGCAAATTAGGATTTTTATGTAAATTACAGAAAATTAAATAATTAAAAGAATTTATTAAAACTGTTTTTCTATATATTTTATATGATTTCATTCAGTTTAAGTACCTTTTGTTGTCGGGGTGTGTAGCAAGGTATCGATCTTCCAACGTCTTTTGAACTTGGGAATTGATTGGGGGGACGTCTCTCTCATCTTTGTGAGATAGGTTTATCTGTAAAAGAATAATTGTGTTTAAATTAATTAGTTCATCTTAATTGTGTATTCATGAAAAATATGATTAGATTTAATTACAGTCGACCCCCCTATAACACTGTTGATTATTCCGTTTTATATGAATTCCATGTTGTACGAGTCACTTAGATTTTACAAATAAGTGAGCCATTTACAGCCTGGCACACGTATTTGTAAAATCTAAGTGACTCGTACAACATGGAATTCATATAAAACGGAATAAACAATAGGGAGGGTCGACTGTATATGCAGAGTCTGCAAATTTGAAACAAAGGAATTACATTCAGCTTTTATTCTTTTACATGTAAAGCATGATGCCGAGTAAGGAGAAATGAATTCAAGTGATTTTCATGGTAGTGACCCAAGGTTTATGAAGAGTTTAACAAGCTGCATGCAGACTTTGCACAGATCACACAGTGGTGTGGATGCAACCTGTTAAATTCTTTGGAAAATTTATGCCGACTCGGTTTCCTACCATCAGAATATCGTCAAATTTGTTTCTTCTCATTCGGCACCATGCTTTCTGTGTAAAAGAATAAACAAAACTTAATGTAATGCTTGTGGATCCAGACTGGGACACCCTGAAGGGGAATGTTGTGTCAATTGAGTCCAATTGTGTTGATACAGGATAACAGGCTACTGATATAAGGAAAATATAATAAAAATCTAGTTAGAAACCAATTAGATAATCTACATTATCTTTATATATGATTTTCTCCTGTTGTTCATGCATATTTTTAAATGCCTTTATAATAGTTTGCTGTCTACTATTATAGCAAACACTATAATAATAATTTTGACAATTTAACACTTTTTATTGCATATAAATGAGCCTTTTGTAGAGATAAAAGAATGTATACTTTATTAGTAATTTGATTGATAAATGTTGCCATTTGTTGAGCTAAATTTTATAAAAATTCATCTGTAAAGCTATACTAGTGCTTAAATATTTAATTAATTATTAATTGCTGGTACCTTCTCCCCCTTTAATCCAGTGTTTCTTTGGTGATACTTTACCTCATATTATTACATGTGCTTGTTTCTATACAGTCGACTCCCCCTATAACACTGTTGATTATTCCGTTTTATATGAATTCCATGTTGTACGAGTCACTTAGATTTTACAAATATGTGTGCCGGGCTGTGAATGGCTCGCATATCTGTAAAATCTAAGTGACTCGTACAACACGGAATTCATATAAAATGGAATAATCAACAGTGTTATGGGGGAAGTCGACTGTATTCCTGATATAATTGTATAGTACTTCATATAACTCAGAGCTTTAATTCTTGCAGTGCAGGATGTGTTATCCTGCTTGTTATATAACACTAGATTTGGATAAATTAATTGATTTTTTTTTTTTTAACCTGTAGCTGAATCCTTATCGAAGAGAGTGGACGCTGAAGGCAGCTCAGGGAGACTACCTGTCACTCGTTCGCTTGTTGAAAGAAGAACCCAGATTGGCTAATTTTAAAGTGAGTCGAAATTTATTCTGAATATGTAGCTGTACGCAACACTTTCACGACAAAATTTATGTATAGGCATTCTGTCAATTGTATGCAAATTAGATCTGTCGAGATATTATCTCTAAACAAATACACTTATCTTACTCAATAGAGGAAATTTTTGCCATTTATCTTTGTTTTTAAGTGATGAAAGCATATTTTTATATAGAAAAATGAGAAATTTATGAGGAAATCTTAATCTAAGCTTGTCTCGTTTGTATTTATGGACACTGCCGACGCTTTACACGAGTTTTAAACTTAGATTTTCTGCTAGATTAGGAAATTACACTTGCCATTTTATGAAAGAAGATTAAGTAAAATAAATTCGGGTGGGTATAAGAGAAGAATTTTTCCGACCCGATGAGTTCCTTTATTGGTTAAGCGAATCATTTATTCTATTCGTAATGTTTAAGCGAAGTAAATGATTTTATGTCAGGATTTGTTTCTGATTATAATAACTTTATGACCGTATTAATTATTAGAGGAAGTTGTAACGTTCCACTCAATTGATGAAGCGAGTAATGACTTTGGAAAAAGTTGCTGATGTCGTTACAGATTTTTTTCCCCTTTTTATTATTATTATTACATTCGTCGCTTGTCGAAAGTATAATTTTCGACCTAACGATTTTTTCGGGTGTCATTAACAGTAGCAGACTTATTTATTTGTTCCCCATTTTCTATAGCCAAGTTTTAGAAACTTTCCTGTATATTATTACATAGAGATGCACAAGTTTGGAATTTATAACCTCATAATTATAATCTTTTAAAAATAAATACAAGAAGTACAAGGAAAAGAAAGTGTTGTATAGACTTTTTATGGCACCAGACAATGAGTGATAGCAAATACTTTGCCTAATTGGACACAATTTTTAGAGGAACTGTCCGATAACAATAGAAAATGAACCTAATAAAGTGATTATCCGATCCGCACGAGACGCATGTCATCTATTTTAAGAATAAATCTAAAAGTATGCTTTACTCTGCAGAGATGGAATTTTTCCTATTCTCTATATGAAAAGGTGATGAACTCCGAAAGATGTAGACGGCATCCCAATTGATCCGTAATCATCCGACATCCCTGGTCTCGGCAGGAGACCGTTAATACCAAACAGGATATTAAGATTTAGTACTTAACCCCTCTCGCACTCGGTGCCAGTTTTGATTGATTCTATTTGCTTTGCATCTCTAGCGAATGGGGGAGACTCTTAAACAAGCAATAACATCATTTTTGTTTGTTGTAATGCCATCAATCAGTTATAACTTACCGATTTTTCTTTTTCTTTTATTAGGATTTCATTTCGGTAAGTAAATTACTATTTGGCTACATAATTTGAAGAGCTGATCTTAATTTTTTTCCTCCTTTGTTTCCGATTTAAATATGCAGGGGGTAAGTAAATGCTTTTCTAATTGAATTAGTACAAATTGGAATGAATGCTTAATTAGTTTTTACTTTCAACCCATTGCTGTCGACTGAATTTTTATTGTTTTTTCGTCCCGCGAAGTTCGTAAGTACCTCTAAGCTTTGAAATTCTAAATTAATTATCCAAAACTGTTATACTAAGTTCATTATGGGACATTTTAGACAGCCCTCCATTGGGCAGCTAAGCATGGAAGCTGTGATATTGTCAAATTAATTGCCGGGAAGCACAGGGTAAACCCAAATATCCGATCGGTAAGTGATTTTAAAGTGCTCTTACATTATATTTTATGCAGTAAACATTCACTAAATTCTGGTTTTTTTCCCCTCTCTTTCCCTTTCATTTATAAGCATGTAAGTATTGATTTTGTTTCTCTTGCTACATTTCTGAATGTTTTTTTTTTATCCATTACTAATGCTTCATCTCTCCATTTTTCATTGTCGCAGGGGGTGAGTATTGAATATTTTAAAGTACGACCGAAGGGTAGTACCGTCGGCAAACTGATTTAAATCTCTTCTTTGCATCAGGGGTATACGCCGCTTCACATAGCAGCCATGTTTAATCGTCTGGAGGTTATCGGACTCTTAAAAGCTACTTACGGTAAGTAAAATTAATTTCCAAACTTACCACCTGCAATTTAAGTTTTCGAAACTACTTTTTCGACGGTTTTTATAGGGGCGGATGCGTCGATAAGAGACTACAGTGGCAAAAAGGCAGAAGACTACTTACCAAAGACAGAAATACTTAAAGAACGTAAGATGACCCCTCCTAACTCTCTTCTTATCCACCGAACACTTTCGTCTTCTATTCGTTCCTCTTTGCATCAGTCTTTCTTACGATCGACGAGGCCCGTCGTCAGATCAAGAAGCGTAAAGTCTGCCTATTTTGGATGATTACTTAAGTTTTTTTTTTTAAATTTCTTACTCTACTATGCATGCTGGTTGTGCATGGTGCATGTTGGGACTTTATCAGTAATTTTATCTGTATGGCTATTGTCTATAGAGGTTATATTAAAGGTGAAAGGTTATCAGTTTGAATCTGTTTTGTGATTATTTATATATATATAATGGTTAAGGTTATTTTCAGTGTTTTGACATAGAGTTTTGATGTTTTACATGCTAAAATGTGCATTTAATTTGTTCTTATGGAGGGTGTTGCTTACAAAATCTATAAAATCTCAAGTTCCTTTTTAGTAAAATGACAATTTGTTTTAAAAAAAATAATTTTTACTGTCCTTTTACAAGAATAAAACTGAGTTTTTAGTTAATTTCACCAGTAAAAATGCATTTCTTTTTGAAAAATATCAATTTCAGGATTGTCATTTTATAAAAAAGGAAATTGAATTTTTATAAACTGACAATCCTGAAATTAACAAATTTCTTTTTAAAAAAAATAACAATTTCAGAAATTGATTGTTTTGTAAACTTGCAAAAAAAATTCAATCCATTTCAACAATTAAAAAATGAAAAAATGTCAGTGCTAAACTCTTAAGAAAATGCAGCAAACTGTTAATTACTGGGTTGGCGTGTTAGATGCTAATTAGAAGTAATCCTGAAGCAAAATTGTGGTTTGTAGCCCTTCATGCATCCCTTCTGTTACATTTTACTTACTGACAGATCGGACAGGCAGATAAGGCACTTCCGCAACACATTTTGGACCTCCCAAAAGACTTGTCAGGATTTTTTTCTTCCATTTACGTATCATTTATTGCCAGATATACATCTTGGCATCATAGTCACATCCCATTAGTAAGCATTACCGCATATCCATTCTCAATCCCCATCAGGGATGTATATAGAAGAGAAAACAATAGACAGTGACAGAAGGCCAGGTTGACATATCCAAACTCAAATGACCTCTGGGGCTTTTGTCTGTCACCTGACATGATCGACAGGGGGTTTTGGCTTTGGGTCTAGCCAAGTTGGGTGACTCGACGGGGTGGAAGATGCACAGTAAATTGACTGGAACTATTAGCTTTGGTATATATATGCAATTTTACATGTTATGAATGTAAGTGCCTACCCCTCAGCATCTCGTGATATTTCGACAGTTTATACAAGGGGGGCGCATTATAAATTTAAAAAAAAACGGGGAAAATAATTATAAAAAACACTAGAATAATGGATGAGTTAGCGTTATTAATGAGCAGCAATGTTTTATGGATGAAAAATCGGACTTTCAATCAAGGGTTATAAATAATTTATAGAGTATTGAGAATCAATAAATGTTAAATTTAATACTGTAGGTATTTGTTTTTCCTTCCCCTTTAAAATTTATTATTTAAAAAAGAAAAAATAACAAAGGATAATCGTGATTTGATTCTCTTGTCGACTTCACGATTCAGTCTACTAAACAAGTCACTATACTAATCTCTGACAAAGAGAGGTGGGGGGGGGGAAGAAAACGTACACGTCACAGTAAATAAATACGGCTACGTTCAGTCGATCCCGTATTGAATTTTAATTCTCTTTGTATATGGAAGCTCGAACGAGGGTCTTAACGATTTAAATTGATGGCATTTGTGTAACGTTTTTAGCTCTTCCACTGCCACCTGTCAACGAAGTGAGTTTAACTCGCATTGGATCCCTCAATGCTAAAGTGAGGAAAACCGCTTCGGCTCTATACAATGCTCGTTCGTCTAGAGTTAAGAGTTGGGGGTCGTCGGACAGCCTGGCAGAAATGGTGAGTTCTTAAATTGGGAGAGTGCTAGGTTATCATCCCAGTAATACCGTTTCTTTCTTTGTAAACAGATGGCCAATCATTTCATTTCCACCCCTAAACCTCTCTCTACAAAAAAGAAAAAGAAGAAAAAGTAAGTTGTGGTTTTGTGGTTAATGGTCGGTTTAGTCCGCGTTAAAACGGGTGCGATTTTCGTATTATTTCACGTTAGTTTCGACTCCGTTCTGTTTCGGAATGAAATGAAATCGGAAATTAGAGCATAAGTGATCAATAAGATCATTAACTACGCCTCTACTGTACATAATAATTAATTACAGTCGACCCCCTATAACACTGTTGATTATTCCATTTTATATGAATTCCATGTTGTACGAGTCGCTTAGATTTTACAAATACGTGAGCCATTTACAACCTGGCACACGTATTTGTAAAATCTAAGTGACTCGTACAACATAGAATTCATATAAAACAGAATAATCAACATTGTTATAGGGGGGTCGACTTGTATAATTGTTAATTAATTAATGAATTTTTATATTTCAGTGTGGAAGAGAAGAAGATTAATGAAGATTCCGATTCGGATAGTGCTTACGGATTCTATTCTTGATAAAACTTCAGTAAAGACGTCACAACTATCTAGATATTAGCTTTATAACAGTACAAAATACTTTGTATACGTATTATTCAGTATTTAAGAGGTTTTGGCGACGTAGTCATTCTACACTTTATTTATACATACATACATATATTTTTACAGGATATTTTATATTTAGATATATATATATATAAATGTTGATTCGAACAAATTTTATACCGTTTTTTTAAAAATTAACCTCTACGTTTAGGGGAGTCTCTCGTGGGGCTCCGTTTTAAGTGTACGGGTCGAAATAATCACCAAAGTAATATAGTTATGTATAACTAAATAAAGGATAATTACGTGTTTATGTGTAGAATTGGAGTAATCTGTAGTGGAGTTTATAAGCGGAGGTCCACGTCTAACGTCAATTAAGCTTGACACGCGGGACTGGCTGGCCATTATCCACTTAACAAAGGCCGTCTTCCCTTAGTGGATACGGTTGGCATTATTACCTAGGGAGCCGAGTAACACAGGTGTTACGTAATGCCTAAATAATAATCTACTTCTGCAATTGGTATAGATGGACAATATTGTTGACAATGGTCGAGAGGCACGAACGGTGATGTGCACACGGACGGGATTAAGTGATCCCCTAATATTTACTCATGAATTTTAATGCCACTTCTTAGTTGGTAGTATGAAAAACACAGGTGGGTTGTACCCTAGACAAACAACCAATCCCGAGCGTGATTAAATTATACTTTCAAATCATCTTTTTGTTTCTGGTTAGAGGGTGGGAAAGCCTTCGACGTTATTTCGATGGGGGTCTAAATGATGAGAGAACTGTCACTGACATTTTCTTCGACCCAATATCTAATCTATCAGAAAATGAGTCTCCCTGTCGGGGTGAGGGGTTACCAATACACCATTGATTTTTCCCTCGGTTGATTCCACTAAATATGCCTACCGAACTCCGAGAGGTGCAGTTGTGTGTGTGTGTGTGTGTGTGTGGGGGGGGTGCTCGTGGAGTTTGCCAGTTAAACGAAGCTGCTATTTCGATGGACTCCATAATCAGTTTTAAATTAAAACGGCATTCGGGAATATCGTACGCACCCGTTTTGATAAGTGACGTATTGTAAAATACCTGGTTTACTTTATGATAACGTGGCGCCATCTGTTGAACAAATTCAAAATACATCTGTATTTGGAAATTGTGAAATATAAAATTATCTAGATGGCTTCGAGAGGTCTTATCTATCATAATTTACATTTTTTTTTCAATTTGGAAATTAGGAGGTTAGGTACATGTCTAGTGTACGTGCAATACAGCACAGTATGTTATTAAAAATCCTTTACCCCTCACTAGTTTTATAAGTTTGAAAGCTAAATTAAAGGGATTTATGATTAGATTTTCTCCAATATACCGATAACTTTAAAAAGGCACTTAAGAAATATTAAAATATAAGGGGCCTTTCAAACATCGAGAGAGGCCCTGCAAATTTTTTAATGTATACATAGAAACAGGTGTGCGGGTGCAGATACATTCGTGAATCTCACATTAATAACCGTTTAAATATTTTAGAGACTTTTTTTAACTTCAAAACTAATATTAGAGTGTATAATTTTATTATTTAATTTAAAATCACTAATAAAATAAAATTTATTCGTTATCGTTCTGCACGTTAGATGGCGACACAGTATATTTCGCTAGTTTGATGGTTAATGATACAGCGCCATCTGCTACTTGAAATGAGGTATGATTTAAAATTCGCACGAGTTTAATTTTAACCCTGTCAGCGCCATCTAGGGACATTTAGAAGAACTAATCTCGAAATTAAACGGAAGAATTGTATCACGAATTCTTTATTTTTAACATAACACGGGGAAGTGTAAAAAATAATTTAAAAATTTCCAAAAGAATTATTTTATATCCTAATTTATCTATATTGGAAATGTATGGACCTACAATATTTAAAAAAATACAGCGACGAGTTGCACAGAGAAGTTTAAAATTTGTATATGGCGCCATCTGTTATAAAAATATTTTAAAATCTCATATTATTATTAAAAGATGAAAAAAACTGAATTTTCGGGGTAGAGATGAATTTTACAAAATAATAATAAAAAAAAAAATACGAGAAACTAATAAAATCTTCATTAAGTCCGACTATACTCGAGATACCACGCATGTCCCCCTGTATCTCCCACCCCCTCGACGTTTAACCACAAAAATTTAGTAGCATCAAGGCTTCTAATACAAAATCTTCCCTGCAAAATTTCGACAAAACGCACGGGAGTTATTAAGCTTCAAATTAGGTGAACAATATCGTGCCCCTCCCACACTAACATCCATTCGAATGGCCCACCAGTGGCCAAGCGGTCTTCGTACCTGAACATTAAGTTCGGTCTTGGGTTCGCGCCTCGCTCGGACGGGCTGGCCACATGGAGTTTTCCGGGTTTCTTCACGTCTGTAACACCTAAATAGGGGCCAGTTTACCTTAAAAAGACCTTTCAGAAGGCATCCCCTTAAGCAGATCGCCCAGGTGTTGCGTTGCCATAACTCATACAAACCAAAATCATCCATTCGTACATACAGAAAACGTACTCAGAGCCGGCCTTACCATAGGGCGAACGGAGCAGCCGCTCCAGGCGCTAAGTCCTAGGGGGCGCCTCAGTGGTAAAAAAATAAAGGAAAAAATATTTTTTTTTTCACTTTTCGATATTTTAATTGCAAGCGTGTGGCCAGTATGTGAATGGCCTTATCTGTTGAGACGCGCGTGAGCGGGATTCCACCCCCGGGCGCCATAATAGGATTTCGCTCCATCCTAAAACTTGCCTCGGGCCGGCACTGAACGTACCACCTTACTTTTGTTTGCATTTCTCCATATTTCATGTGCCTTTGAGTCCAAAACGTAAAGATTTGGGGGGG
>NW_019384324.1:807841-818278 GCF_000671375.1 Centruroides sculpturatus
ACTATCGTCTGTACAGTATGTAAATTAGGTACCGTAAGTCTAATACAGTACTGTACTTTTATACATTTCTTGTGAAAGAAATATTTCTTATTCAACGGCCATAAAAATTATTTATATTAATGATGTCTCCAAAGTTCAACGAAGTTTTCGCAGAAAAATAACTTATCAGAAATCGCGGCAGCGGTTTGGTACGTTGCTCCGCGACGAAAACAAGCTTGAGCAATGGCGACGTCGAACGGTACACACTCGGTAAGTAATCCTACAATTTTTTGTTTATAGCGTAGTTTATACGGATTATTCCCCCCATAAATATACGTATTTTGGAAATGTTGAGTCGAATTAGTCTAAAATTGATTAATTTTATGGAAGAAAACCTTTCAAACAGCCGTGGTCTGTAAACTTCACACGTGTCGGGCTGTGATTGGCAAGGACTCGTAAGAAATCGATTCATAAAGAACGGAACGTATCTACCGTGTTATAGGGGGGTCGACTGTAAATACTGTATTGCTGAAAAAATGGTAGTGGCGATATTGATACTGAAGAATTGGACAAGGAATTGTTGCAATTTAAATTGATTTGCAAAAGCCAAAAATTAACGTTGCCATCTGATATGCTGCAATTTATAAAGAGCACAAAACTAGTACCAACATTTCCAAGTATAGAAATATTATTGCGAATATATTTAACTTTGCCTATATCAAATGCATCTGGTGAAAGGTCATTCTCAGTATTAAAACGTATAAAACATTATTTACGAAACTCACTGAGTGAATTAAAGTTAAATTCTTTAGCTTTTTATACATCGAACAAAATGCTTTGGATAATATTAATTACGATGAAATAAGTGATAATTTTGCTGAATTAAAGACTAGAAAACATTTAAAGTTTATTCATATTTATATACTTACTTTTTAAAAACTATCTTGGCTTTTATTTAAATTATTTTTTACATTATTCAATTTACCTTCCATGGGTAAAATATTATATTATTTAAATATTAACCAAAAAAGTTAAATTAAACAATTAATATTTTAAGATAATATTGTTATTTATTTATTGTTTTATATTTTTTGTGTGCTCTATTTCTTGTGGGAGAGGGAGGGGGCCCGTGATAAAATAATGTCTAGGACCCCAAAGTGATTTAATCCGGCCCTGCATGCACTAATTAGCATGGATACTCGGGAGTTAAGCGTTGTACTTTCTAATATTTAACATTTAAATACAAATCCTCTTCTCGTTTTTTTTGAACTGTGAAAGCGTGATGATTCCGATAATAATTACGAATTATATCGATTTTTACTGTTGCGTGATGCTTTTCAGAGTTATAATCAATATTAGACAGTTCGGTTAGGTTAAATGTATTGGAAAAATGTAAGTTGACAATGCCCAGATTCATATTGTTAAAACTGTTTTATTATTTTTTATATGAATTGAATAAAAATTTCCTTTGATAAATTTTAATTTATGATTTCATAGTATTTAACACGTTTGTTTGTATAAGGCAAGACGTCACCTGGACGATGCCACTCCCAGAAAACTTTCCATGGAACATTAAACAATTAAACACTGAACTATAGAACAGTGAGTTAGTCCACGAATTCGTGCCTCAACAGCAAACCAACGTGAAATTTTCCAGATTTCCATTTTTTTACCTCCACCTTGTGGCACTAAGACTGCCTTTTTCCATCACCATTATTGGTTTGACCAGGCCGATAATGGAGAGACTAAGTGATGACAGACAAGACCCGATATATCGTGAACAGAATCTTCTGGAATTTTTCGACCACTTGAATTTGAATCTGATGGGCTAATGCCTTCCAACATGGCTACCAAACTCGTACAATTTTTCATAAGTTTTCATATATAAATCTAAAATATATATTAAACATTTTATCGTATGGCCAAGTAAAATTGTTACTCCCTTTGCTTCTCGTTGCCCGAATGGATAAAATTACCGAACACTGGTAGTTGGTCGTGGGTTCCCACCTCGAAATGGACTGACCACTTAAAGTTTTCCGGGTTTCTTAAGGTTAGTAACATCTTAATAGGAGCCAGTTTCCTCTAAAAATCCTCCGGGCTGCATATCTCTGACAGATCTCCCACGTGTCATGGTGCCATAACCAAATAAATCAAACCATTTGTTTCCCTTGTACAGTAAGGTAAGGATGCCGAATATGAGATATTTTTTTATAGTCAAAAATAAAAATGGTAACTATTACACTTGGAGCTTTACAAATTACAATTTTGAATAGGGAATTTAATATATTTAACAATATAATTGCTATTTAGTCCTAAGCATAATACATTTTTAGTTATATTAGATAAAATGAAAAAAGTCCGAAATCACGTCTTAGGTAAATGGTCTCCTATTATGAGATACTAGGGGTACCCCAGATTCTGGACAGTCTTGACCCGTCCAGATTCGATCCCGGGTCCCCCAGAACGATAGGCTGTCACCGTGACCTCTTGGCCATCCGGCCTTTTCTGGGGTATCCTTAGGAACACCGAATTGTTTTGATGCCTTTAAATAACCTATTTGATTGCTCCGTACTGCATCCACGGCTCGTATCATGGCACTGTGGTGNTGTATAATTTTATTATTTAATTTAAAATCACTAATAAAATAAAATTTATTCGTTATCGTTCTGCACGTTAGATGGCGACACAGTATATTTCGCTAGTTTGATGGTTAATGATACAGCGCCATCTGCTACTTGAAATGAGGTATGATTTAAAATTCGCACGAGTTTAATTTTAACCCTGTCAGCGCCATCTAGGGACATTTAGAAGAACTAATCTCGAAATTAAACGGAAGAATTGTATCACGAATTATTTATTTTTAACATAACACGGGGAAGTGTAAAAAATAATTTAAAAATTTCCAAAAGAATTATTTTATATCCTAATTTATCTATATTGGAAATGTATGGACCTACAATATTTAAAAAAATACAGCGACGAGTTGCACAGAGAAGTTTAAAATTTGTATATGGCGCCATCTGTTATAAAAATATTTTAAAATCTCATATTATTATTAAAAGATGAAAAAAACTGAATTTTCGGGGTAGAGATGAATTTTACAAAATAATAATAAAAAAAAAAAAATACGAGAAACTAATAAAATCTTCATTAAGTCCGACTATACTCGAGATACCACGCATGTCCCCCTGTATCTCCCACCCCCTCGACGTTTAACCACAAAAATTTAGTAGCATCAAGGCTTCTAATACAAAATCTTCCCTGCAAAATTTCGACAAAACGCACGGGAGTTATTAAGCTTCAAATTAGGTGAACAATATCGTGCCCCTCCCACACTAACATCCATTCGAATGGCCCACCAGTGGCCAAGCGGTCTTCGTACCTGAACATTAAGTTCGGTCTTGGGTTCGCGCCTCGCTCGGACGGGCTGGCCACATGGAGTTTTCCGGGTTTCTTCACGTCTGTAACACCTAAATAGGGGCCAGTTTACCTTAAAAAGACCTTCCAGAAGGCATCCCCTTAAGCAGATCGCCCAGGTGTTGCGTTGCCATAACTCATACAAACCAAAATCATCCATTCGTACATACAGAAAACGTACTCAGAGCCGGCCTTACCATAGGGCGAACGGAGCAGCCGCTCCAGGCGCTAAGTCCTAGGGGGCGCCTCAGTGGTAAAAAAATAAAGGAAAAAATATTTTTTTTTTTTCACTTTTCGATATTTTAATTGCAAGCGTGTGGCCAGTATGTGAATGGCCTTATCTGTTGAGACGCGCGTGAGCGGGATTCCACCCCCGGGCGCCATAATAGGATTTCGCTCCATCCTAAAACTTGCCTCGGGCCGGCACTGAACGTACCACCTCACTTTTGTTTGCATTTCTCCATATTTCATGTGCCTTTGAGTCCAAAACGTAAAGATTTGGGGGGGGTCACTTTTTTACCCGATCGCCATACTTTCCCATTGTTATATATAACAGCCGGGAAAGCAAAACTTTAAAAAGACAAAATGGCTGCCACTCAAGTAGTGCACGAAGCAAGAGCGGTGTAATGTCTGATTTTTGACAAGAACCAATAGACATCCATTGGCATGTGCGGATACAGTAAGGAAACGACCACACGAGTTGCATACAGGTCTACAAGTAGAGTTCTAAGGTTCAAAACACAATCACAGATCTGTGGAAGATTCTCAATGGCATTCATTGCGGTCCCAGACCTAGAGATACTGATAGAATATTAAACAATAACAAGGTCTACACTTTTACCACTACGCGAGTTTTCACCCACGTAATGGTAATTCCCACAGCAGAACATGAAACAATGTTTTTATTATTAATATATTTATATTATTTTTATTATTAAATAAAATTTTTAATATTGTTACCTTTGAGTAAACGCCTTCTATTCTTTCTAAGTTTAACCGTTAGCAGCGAAGTTCTGTTGTCTTTAATTGTAGAATGTCCGTCAGAAAAAATCTAATACCAGTCGACCCCCCTATAACATTATTGATAATTTCGTTTTATATGAATTCCATGTTGTACGAGTCACTTAGATTTTACAAATACGTGTGTCTTGCTGTGAATAGCTCACGTATTTGTAAAATCTAAGTGACTCGTACAACATGGAATTCATATAAAACGAAATTATCAACAGTGTTATAGGGGGGTCGACTGTATTTTCTTCATAAACATTATTGTTCTATTTAACTAATTTTTTCCTCTGTAATTTGGCATTAAAACATTAAGACCGGGTATTAGAGATATTAAGGTAAGAAGTTTATCTTTTCATTGACCCTTTTACTTCAGTTTGTTTAAATATTAATTAAAATCCCACATTTTATTTGTAACCTTTAGATCAAAAGTTAATTGTGTGTCAACGTATCCATTCTGAAGGAACACAGAGGATTTTATGGAATTGGAACCAAATACTACTCAATGAACCATAATAAATTGAAATTAATCTTGAAAAATATGAGTTAGAGAGATCGAAACCGGCAACCAATATGGCTCACGCTTCTTTGCGCAGTCTTTTTGTATGTGAGCGGAGTCGTGTGACGTCACGTGCACCCCTCTATAAAGCCAAGAAATGTAAACTATTTAATATTTCTTAAAAAAATAACTTTTTATACAGAGTGAAAATCCTCGCTCGAAGTACATAAAAATGACAAAAAAAAACATACCTCTACGACCCATAATTTGCGAGAAAAATGCGAAAGAAAATTATGACGTCACATCTGATGCACGGAAAATAATCTTTATTGGAAACATGAACATCGGTATTTGCATATGACATTATGCTTACGTAAGAAGTTCAAAATGGCCGAGGCATGCACGCACACGCCGTAGAATGGCTGACTGCACGCGATATTGGATGCTCGTCTTCATAAAGAACCGTTAAAAAACGTTCACAACTGAAAACATCTGTTAAAAAAAACAGTAATTCACAATTTTAGAATTTCGCATTCGCCCGTGCAACAGTCAGACTAACGATAACTAAAAAATTCTCTCGATTTATTTCTAAGTTTGCATTCGTTGGCTGTACTTCTAGGATTGCAACAAGGATTGATTATTTTGCACACTTTTTCTTCTATTTCCTCCACTCAGTTGCCACATCTCGGTTTAATCTTCCCTTTAACGACCTGTAACAAACATTAATTTAATCATTTAGTTCGATCAATTCGAAAATTCTAAGCGCCATTTATTAATTCGGATAACATTACCACCCTTGGCCATGTTCCCTCGAAAGCTATTTAGGCTGCACGAAGACAACTTCCAATAAACGAAAAGTACTCTCTTCTGAACCATAAGGGTACATAATGTAGTTCCTTTGTGTTTAATTTAAATCTTTAATTGCAGCAATTCCTAGCATTTCTCGTTCATGTAAACGCAATAAATTTAATCCTGCCTTCATCATAGGAGAGAATTTGTCGTTTCAGCTTTAGTTCCTTCGTCAGTGTTCATGTTGCAACTAATGGTAATTTATAGTGCCCGTTTGATAGCAGGTTACAGATAGTTAAAAGTTAAAACAGTAACGAATGTATCCATGCCATTAGTTACTATTGAACAACTTTTAGCGTAAGCTTCCTCGTTCCAGTGAAGAGGTGCCATAAAAGTCCATGCGTGAAGAGAGATATGGTTTTCTTATGTTTTTGAACAAAGGGTATATGTATTTTTGACGTGTATAAAAAACATTTTATTAATTTTTAACGATTTTAAAAGCGTAGTACAAGAGGTATGTTTATTTCAAGTCTAACATGCTTATTGTTAAGTCTTAATTTATTGTAATGGAGAAGAAAAAGAAAGCCTTGTACCCATGCATACATCATTTTTAAGCGGATACGAAAGAATATCAACGAAATCGTCCTGAAAGTGTTACAACAGGTACGCCATTCGAAACACTGATTTTCATATATATTATAGTGTTGTCATTTTAGTATAATGTTTTCCAAACAAGGCTGAAAATAATCATCTGTACCCATTCATACACCTACTCTGTAAAACATGTTTAAACATCAGTTAGGCTACAATCGGTTCCGAAAGACAAATATTTGATGGTATGTTCGTAAATTATATGTATCATTTTTTATCAATTTAATGTCATGTAGTAATTATGTACATTTTTTAAAAATTAGTTGACTGAAGAAAGGGAAAATAAGGCCCGAAACGTGTAAACACTGCGTATAATAAATAAACTTCATCGTTGAATAAGTGGTTCTATCTGTTTTGGGTGAATGTATTGAACCATTACTCAATATGATCCACCTTCACCACTTATCATTACAAGTAAAAATAATATTGAATTACTTGAAGGGTAATAATTCAGGATTATTTTCATCTGTAGTGATAAGTGAAGTATCTGTTAGGAAAAATGTGAAAGTGGCAAATGATCTACCTTTCAAGAGACGACGGTAGATAATGTTCAGATAAAATGATACTCAAGAATTGTTTTCTAAAAATAATTATCCATATTATGTTTGTAGCATTAATTGATTATTAGTAAAGGCTCACATCTCATTAATATTGGAGGGCTTAAAAACATGAGACAGAGATGAAAAATCTAGCAACGAGAGTTGCGTAACTTTCCCGGCTATTATGAGTTTTTATTAAAAAAAACTTTTACATTATTAAGTAAAAAAATAAAATTGTGTGCCGCGCCATCTTTACTGATTAAAAAACTGCTGATATTCGCTTTCAGACGGAAACTTGAAAAATGTAGTCCAAGGCAAATGTGACACCTTGACTTCATATTTCAATTCTCTCAATCAGTGGTTCTATAAACACAGTAGCAGATGCTCTATCTCGCATAGAGATTGACGCAATTATGACTGCAGGGAAACTATCTCAGGGAACTGGCTAAAATCCAATAAACGATCAAGAACTCCAATGCTTAGAGAAAGACTCAGTTCCTCAACTTTAACGCCTACCAAACTATATCACAGACATTGACAAAGGTATTACTGAGAGGATGGATTTCCCGTTTTGGTTGCCGCGCTACCATCAGAAATGATTGTGAAGGGAAGATCGAAATTACACTTCCCAGAGCCCAACACAGTGCTAGGTACCAAAACATCAAAACAACTTCGTGCCATCCACAGGCAAATGGTCTTGTCGAAAATTTTCACAGAAGGTTAATTAATATTAATATTTTTACTGCTTTCACTATATATAAAAGTATAAATTTTAAATTATAGTAACCAGTTATAACAAAAATTCATGAGTTTAGGTGGCTTTCCGGTAGTAATAGGTGCTATTGATGGAACTCGCATTCCTATAATTGCACCATCACTTAATGATCCTGAGCATAAAGAATTTATCTATGTGAATCGAAAGGATATCATTCCATAAATATACAAATAGTAAGTAAAAGACTAACTTTTTGGATTATATTTTAAATGATTTTAGTACAGGTCCTGACATGAAAATAAATAGCATTAATGCAAAATTTCCTGGAACAACACATGATTCGTATATATGGAAAAATTGCAACTTAAGACGAGCTTTTATACAGAAAAGAATCCAAACGAATAGTAAATCTTGGTTAAACCAACAGATTTTTGATATTGAATATTATATATTTCGTAGACTTTTCTAAATAATGCTTCATATATATTTATCGAGTAATAGTTAATTTATTTTTAGTTATTTTATTTTACAAATTGAATAGTAATACTGTATTAACTTAGTGTATTAGAAACGATGGTACTGAAGTTGTATGTGAAATGAATATATTGATATTTTCACTTATACACATAAAACTTCATTGATAGTTTAGAATATTTGATTTATTATATGTAAATAGAACAGTAAAATATTAAAAGTTTAATCAAAAGGCAGAAGACCATGGTTACACAATATCTTCTGTATCATATGTCAATTGCCTTAGTTAAAATATATTATAAAGTAATCTTTATTAACATCTGTTTTTCATTTCATTTTATTATAAATATATATTAGGCGATGGTGGCTATCCAATGAAACCATGGCTTCTGACACCTGTATTAGATGCTTAACAGCAAAATGAGCAAAACTATAATAGCAGCTTGACATCAACTAGAATCATTGTAGAACGATGTAATGGACTTAAGTCACGATTCAGATGTTTGCACAAGCACCGGGTGTTAAATTATTCACTTTATAAAGCTGAATTAATAATTAACGCATGTGCAGTTCTACAGAATATGGGCATTGAACATATAAAGTCTATACTCTCATCAAGAGAAATTTTATGATGAAATGATGGGAGAAATGGAATTTCCTACAGTATCCAGACTTGGAGATGAATCTCACTTGGCAACAAAGCCAGAGATATTCAAAAACGATTGCTCAGGAACCATTTCTTCTAAATAAAACATACTGTTATATTTTTAATATTTAAAATTTATGAAATACTTGTACATATTTAGCGACAAATAATTTTTGCAAAATACATATGGTTAAAATGAACATAATGTTTATTTTGCACAGAATGACATGCAATATATATATAAGTAATTATCTAGTATATAAATGGAACTTTTCATATCAATGATGATTTATCAAACCAGTAACCATCTTTGTTGCTAGAAGAAACATATTTTGGTAATTTGTAAAATAAATTTAATTGTTTACTTTATGTAAAATTTTAAGATTTTCCTGAAATGTGAAATTTACTTGGTAATAATATATTAGTTGAAAATAGATTTGGTTACTCTTTATCACAAATGAATGGATCTGAAAAGGGCCTTTTTCTATTGTGAAAATCATTTACTGATTTTCTGCTTCTGTTATAGAATTCTTCAATGAAGCAGCAATTTCATGCAAAGCAGCATGCCTTGTTTTCTGCTGCTGCCACCTTCCTTTCAATATTTTTTTGCCATTTCACTCATTGCTTTTTGTATATTTTTTAAAACGAGCAACTTTTCGTCTTCAGTTCTATTAAGGCTTTCTGCCCCAACAGATTTTTCATGTTGTTTTTTTCTGGTCATAAATCTTTTAAAATTATTTTTTATCTGTTAAATGTTTAATATTGCAAGCCAAAAAGAAAGATATTGAAAGATATTGATGAAATTTTTAAAATTCGTCATACAAACGTAGCTGACGGCGACGACGAGCAACGAGGACGTATCAAATAAATACCGTATTGCTAAAAAAAAAATGGTACAGTGGCGATATTGATACTGAAGAATTGGACGAGGAATTGTTGCAATTTAAATTAATTTGCAAAAGCCAAAAATCAACGTTGCCATCTGATATGCTGCATTTATAAAGAGCACAAAACTAGTACCAACATTTCCAAGTATAGAAATATTATTGCGAATATATTTAACTTTGCCTATATCAAATGCATCTGGTGAAAGGTCATTCTCAGTATTAAAACGTATAAAAAATTATTTACGAAACTCACTGAGTGAATTAAAGTTAAATTCTTTAGCTTTTTATACATCGAACAAAATGCTTTGGATAATATTAATTACGATGAAATAAGTGATAATTTTGCTGAATTAAAGACTAGAAAACAGAATTTTTAAATAAAGTTTATTTATACAGTACTTAATTTTTTAAACTATCTTGGCTTTTATTTAAATTATCCTTTTTATTAGTCAATTTATCTCTCATGAGTAAAATATTTATTTAAATATTAAACAAAAACGTTAAATTAAACAATTGATATTTTAAGGTAATATTGTTATTGTATAACAACTTTTGTTAGACATTTAATAAAATAAATTTCAATTTTTTTAAATTTATAAACAAACTGTTCAAACTTTTCTAGAAAAACTAAAATTAAGATTTGTTTTAGTTTTCTACATTACAGTATTTAGGTTTGTTTTAAATCTTTTGTGTGCTTTATTTCTTGTGGGAGAGGGAGGGGGGCCCGGTAAGAAGAAAATGTCTAGGGCCCCAAAGTGGGTTAATCCGGCCCTGTGCACCCGCACAGGACCCACTTGGAAGGGGAACCCAAAATGCATGTATTTGTTTTATTATTT
>NW_019384324.1:819018-857839 GCF_000671375.1 Centruroides sculpturatus
TAAGGTAAGGATGCCGAATATGAGATACCATTTTTATTTTTGACTATAAAAAAATAACTATTACACTTGGAGCTTTACAAATTACAATTTTGAATAGGGAATTTAATATATTTAACAATATAATTGCTATTTAGTCCTAAGCATAATACATTTTTAGTTATATTAGATAAAATGAAAAAAGTCCGAAATCACGTCTTAGGTAAATGGTCTCCTATTATGAGATACTAGGGGTACCCCAGATTCTGGACAGTCTTGACCCGTCCAGATTCGATCCCGGGTCCCCCAGAGCGGTAGGCTGTCACCGTGACCTCTTGGCCATCCGGCCTTTTCTGGGGTATCCTTAGGAACACCGAATTGTTTTGATGCCTTTAAGTAACCTATTTGATTGCTCCGTACTGCATCCACGGCTCGTATCATGGCACTGTGGTGCCAGGTTTTCCTTTTAATTGGGGCCATCTAAAATATATAAAAAAAGAACTTAAACTAATACGTATACTTTCACCTCATATATGAAATGAGATATCTCATATTAGGAACCCCCGTGTCTCATATTGGGAACACATTCAAATTTTACAAAACGGCTGCCTACTTTTTTTGCTGACAAAGAAAACAATAGTACTGCACTAATATCGTGAAATTGACCGTATAATTGATACAATGAATGTAAATTAAAAGAATTTAGCGTAATAATAACGTTGTTACATACCTCGTAAACATTTAATGTCAAAAAATTTGTTTTGTGCTTTTGTGAAAATCTGCACACCCACGATCTAACAGCACCTCTGGCCAGCGTGCACTGACACACGTTTGGAGCTATTGCCAGGACGCTTCGGAAAACACTAAAGCCAAATAGTTGCCGTTAATAGTTTGGCCAAAACCTTGGTATCTCATATTTGGCGCCTATCTCATAATAGGCATCTTTACCTTATGATTGATTACTATAAAGTTAAATTGATGGAATAAATAAGCAAAATTTGATTGATAGAATAATTTTATTAGTGAATAACTCAGAACAATAACCACAAACAGCATTACAAATTGAATAATAAAATGAAAGTAAGAATTTTATAATTAATCAACCCTTTGAAAGTTTTCTTATCATCTTCAATACAATTTACGAACCACGAATACTCAGAGGAATCTAAAGAATAGAATAATTATTTTTTAAATAAAGAAACTAGATTAAATTAACACAAAGTTTCAAAACTCAACCCACCTTCAGAAGCTTCAGTTGAAAGGCGACAGACAAGAAATGAATGAAGATTGCATAACTGAAAAGCGCCGTTACCAGTCGAGTCACAACAAAGAAGTAATCCAAAATATCGATAAGTTTAGCCACGATGCAGAAACTGATGATGCTAACGCACAAACCATTAAAGACATCGATTAAATTGAGAGGGTGTTTGCCATTCAGTAAAAGAACGAACACTGAAATGTAGTACAGATGTCTGAAAACAGCAAATTTAGAGTACAGCACATCCATCTTGTTTCAAATGCCTGTTGCTAGGAAATGGTACGAAATAAATAGCCAACTTCGATCGAAAGAGCAAATCAACATTTACTAAATGTCATGTATTTAATTACGAAACGTTGGAACATTTGTAAAAAATGAAATATTTTAGTTAAATTTCTTTTAAAAGAAACAATTTAATTCTTTTGACTTATTTACTAACACACTTCAAGGTTTCGACTGCTAAATTTCGTATTATTTCTTTTTTATAAAATGCATAAATTATTTTTTATAAACCAGTACAGGAACTAGGTTTTTTTTTGGTTGGCGTTTTTGTGGTGCAAGGACCTCATGGGCCTTATTGCATGGTAAAAGGTTAAGATATCCATAGAAAAATAATGATTGGACAGAGAACAGCTAATATAAATGATAAAATGTGCTAGATCTGGGATATGTAAGCACTAAAAAATTATATAAATGGTTATAAAAACATGAATTTTATGATGGTTATTTATATGATTGTTAGTTCCTATATGTCCTAGCACCACAAATGATATACAGCATATTGTTTTTAATTTTGATTTTTAATTATTTACACCAAGAAAGTGCAAGTAATACGTCTATTCAACAATCAATAAACAACTAGCTTATTTTAAACTAACAAACATTAAATTTTTCATAGTATTTGTAACAGTAAATCAATTTTTAATTGTGGCTGACTCATCACTTTTTATTATTCGTGACACTTCTGGGTGTCGCAATATTCCTTCATGCTCTGTAATTTATTTAAATTTTTATTATTGGCCACGTCACACTTCTCGTGTCACTGCTCGGAGTCTGAAAAATTGCGTTTTACAGGAAGACAATACACTTGTATTGTATAGAAATAAATCCGTGATTTAATTATATGCTTTATATCATTTCTACTCGCAGCAATATTTCGCTTAAATTTCCTAATTTTATATATTAAGTTGATAAACAACTTTTAAAAGACTTTTTAAAACCTTTAACTTTCCTGGCCAAAAAATTAAAATTGTGCATGGCGCCATCTGTTACGAGATTTCAGTTTTTTAAACATTGTTATAAAATGGCGAAAAGTTTAATTTTGACAAATCTTATAATAAATTGTAGGTGCTAATAACGAATAAAATCTTCGTTAAGTCAGATCTTT
Source organism: Centruroides sculpturatus (assembly GCF_000671375.1). Taxonomy (NCBI): domain Eukaryota; kingdom Metazoa; phylum Arthropoda; class Arachnida; order Scorpiones; family Buthidae; genus Centruroides; species Centruroides sculpturatus. The sequence goes on from NW_019384324.1 coordinate 821,640, forward strand.
CTTGAGATATGATACATGACCCACCTCTCTCTTCCCACGAGACCTTTAATCACCAAAATTTAATAGCATTGATGCCGTTAATACACAAACCTCCCTGCAAAATTTCAGGAATTTTCGATAAAAAGCACAGGAGTTATTAAGCTTCAAAGAAGGTGAACAAAATCGTGCCTCACCAGAGGGCTGGCCACGTGAAGCTTTCCGAAGTTTCTTCACATATCTAAGCCAGAATAGGGGCCATTTTCCCATGGAGAGAGGTCCTCCATTTGGCGCCTACGTGTCGCGTTGTCTTATTTTTTCGATCGGAGCAACATGATTTCTTGTTACAAATAAACCAATTAAGTTAAACATTCGTAGATTTTTTCCTCTTCTCAAGCCACAATTTTAAATAAATTGTTTATTTCCTTCGAACAGACTATTTCTGGTGTATTATTTACATAATTTGGATAAGTACACGATCATGGATTAGGAAGGGCTTGATGTTCGTAACATAAAATAATCTTGAAAATATTCAGCCTTTAATGCTTCGTATTGTGTTTATTGATTTATGGAATTACTTGATTAAATCATTGTTTAGGTAGTGTGTTGCACGCTATCGTTACACCGAGCAATCGATAACGTTTTATGAACTTTCACATCTGAGTTTATAAAATCGATTTTTTATAACACAACATTTTGTATATTCTTTCCATGATTAATATTTGTGCTAAGTATTTGTTATAACATTTTCTTATTGTGTAATTTATAACAAAAATGAAGCTTCGGTTATCTTAAAGGAATTAGAATGTATCCATCGTCAATAAAAGATCCAGAAATCTTTAAAAGAGGGATGCAGGAAGAAAATACGGCTTACTAACTTTTATTACCTGAGGTACTGTACCTGGCATTACTCGGACACAGCTGTACTCTATAAGAGGAGTGCAGCTTTGTCCTGCAAAATCCTAAATCTGCTCCTGTCTATTTGGGTTTTTGGTTTGAGTTTATTGCAACGTCCTGGAAAGAATAAGAAATATATAAGAGAAAAAAAAGAAAATATCACACTCCAATCATGTAATAAAGTTAGAAAAGCAGATATGTTAGAATTAGCACAACGGCATAAAAACCTCCCCCCAAAAAACGAACTGGATTAAGTTGCTAGTTGCTACACAACATGGACAGGAACTCTTTGGCTGCCACTATATCATCCAGATCTCTCAACTTAATAGAACTAACACCCTAAAGATAACTTAGTTAATATTTCAGAAGGCATGTCAACAGACCCCCAATGGTGATGTCAGTACATTTCTCGACTACTATGATGTTGAACATCGGAACTTTTGGAGGAGCGCAAACAACTGAAGATAGAACGAGGTACTGTACCTGATGAATGGTCTGCTATTGATAGCAGAATATTCAAGTCTGCATTTCAAAACTGAGCAATCTAGAAAAGGTGTTATTCTACTTGTTGATGAGTTAGATGCCCCCATTTCTGAGGTAATCTTTCAAAAGGGAGAGAAGAAGAAGATAGATCAAAACATCATAGAAATTTCCAGTTTTCTTCGTCTTTGGACATGCAGGCTTCTTAAGGAGTACCGGTTTGTGGAAAAGGCACTGGTGACCACCTGTGTTGCCATAGTAGGCATTTTATCACTCAGCGTGAATAATATGCAGCTTTGACTTTTCTTGGACTCCCACTGTTTCTCTGAAGCATTTGGATTTAGAGGATGAAATGAAAACACTTGTTTTTGAGCTACTTGAGAGAAATTATTTCCTTGTCAAGAGAAACATAGATCAGTGGTATAATGGATATCCAACCATTCAGAACAACACAAAGATCTTTAGCATCTACTCCATTTTGTTTTACTTACGAAGTGGTGAGTATTGGAAGGATAAAGTTGGTTCGAGTTGCTTAGATGCTCTTCTTGCTGAAGATGTATTTCATGAAAGTCTTCCAGCTTATTGGCAATAGCCAACTAACAGTATCAATTGATGTGCTTGAGAGTGTGGAGCCTGCACACACATGCATTTTGAATGAGCTAGTTAATAATCCTGTACCTGAAACTATGGACCCACAAAACATTGATTTTGTACTTACAATTTTTGACTAAATATGGTTTCTTTACTGTGACCAATAGGACAGAATATGGTATAAACTAATAGAGAGTGCCTCCACGCGTTAAACATTGTTTAAAGCACACCCCCTTGTACAGAATGTTAGGAATGGTTTAAATAACATCACTTGTCGGTGTACTGTTGCTGGGTTAAACACCCGTTGTCAATTTGCACTCTGTTCCATTTTTTATCAAGAATAATACAATTTAACTAAAAATGTAAGTGTTTATAGATATTTTGAAATTAATAATCGATGTTATATATATTCTTCATGCAAATGATGTGTTAAACGACCACGCCCTTTACTTTTTTCATATTATAGGAAATAGCCATACAACTATGTAATAAAAATATTGTCACATATGTCTATGCTGTACCATGTAAATAACATGTAAGGTTTTTATGTTATTGTCAACCCGCGTTAATGTTAAATCCTACTTACCAATGTCGTGAAACTCACCTTGTTTTTTGTAATTTTAACAGCACTGAAAAGGGGTTGGGAATACAAGCCAACCCGAAATGCATCTGAATTTTTAAAAAGTGTTCTTTTAAATAAACCGTAACGTTTTTCCAACTAATTGCTGTTTGATCGTCTACCAAAATTATCGTTTGGATTACAAAGACGCTACACACAGAATTAATAGAACTAATTAGGACACAAAGAAAAAACTGGGTTGTTACTCATCACACAGGCATAGTCTGTACAGATATTGAAAAGCTGGACAGAGAAGCTTTTAATGATGCTTAGCAGCGAGGCGAATAGAAAATTACTATTGAATCTTACAAGAAATTGATTTATTAGTTTGGCGCAAGGGTATCTTGGTTCAAGCTGTGTCAACCATATGATTATGAAGTTTAGAAGCATCTTCCCCATACATGGTAGGAGTAATTTTTTTTACTGTTTGTATAGCGTGATATCCTTTATGAAACTTTTAAATTTCACAACTTAGTCGTATTTTGCTATTTTGTATTGGGTATGTGTATTATTTTTACCTTTTTATAATTTATACATGCTCGGCTTGTAAACTTCTTGTTAAATCGAATAGATTTTCTTTCCAGTTTCTGCTATATACAGGTTAATTTACACTACTTTTTGCAAAAAAATTAAGGTTAATATCTGCAGACAAAAGCAAATTTAACATCTTTGGCTCCAATGGCCGAACCATGGCACAGAGAAAGCAAAATTGTAAACTGAATAAAGAGAACCTTCTGCCAACAGTAAAACTTGGAGGAGGAAGTGTTATGGTATAGGCCTGTATGGCAGCCTCTGGAGATGGAAGACTCGTGTTTATAGATGAAAGTATATTTGAATATTTTAAAACATAAGCTAGACTTATGCAGAAAAACTGGATATCGCAAATACTTTCCATTTTTATCAGCACAATGATCCAAAACAGTCGGATGGAAATTGAAATTACAGACAGAATTACAAAAGGAAGATCCATGATAAGAATATTATATGGAATCTTATGGGATTGTGAGGCCGGGACCCCCTGGATGGAAACAGACTGTCGAGCTAAAGTCAATAAATCGGTGACTTATTACGTAAATAGGACCGGTGTGACCAAGGAATGGGGTGCGAAACGATTTAATTGTCGCATTCCAGAAATTATTGACAGATCCGCGATCGTCAATCGTGAGAACGAGAAGGATCGACCCGCCGGGATAACTTTGGACGATCAACTTACAGAGAGTTCAAAGCCAGACCTCATGACACTGTAGAGGGGGCAGCGGCTGGGACAGCTGCGTCTTTTCCGGGACAGAAAAATAGACATTAGGTAAAATTTACGAGTCCGTCATCCGGGAAAGTGCTTGATCCAAGTCCAGAGGGAAACAGCCTGGACAGGGATATTCGGCGACCTCGAGGCCCGAATCATGCCCTTGGCAACAGACCAAGGAACCAATAGAATCGCAGGGAATCAGCATTCGGACCAACCAAAATCTTGGGATTTCGGGAAGAAAAAAGGTTATATAAAAGACCGAAATCCCAAGGACACGGGGGAGGTTTCTGAAGTGATGTTCGAGAACGTCAGTCCAGGAGACCCGAAGCAACAAACGATACCAAACTCCGAAAGCTAGGACGGACTTTCCCGTGACAGTTCTCCATCCCTCCAATGTCCAAGACAGCGCTGGAGACGAACTTTCTCCACGTTGAATTCATAATCTTAGAGACAACCCCTCTCTCTACTGTGCGGGACCTACCTCCCCGAATTGTGTAACTCATTGTAAGCATATCTTTACTAAACTAAACGCAGCAAATTTTGTCACTTCGGTCTCTGTGTGAGTCATCTTTGCGTCCAGCAAACCACTACCCCACACGGAAAAGGCTTTCCGCATGGGGTAGTGGTCGCCCGTCCTGCGTAATCCTGACAAATCGCGGGGCAAAGCGAGTGTCATAACCTTTAACCGAAAGGTCAAGGGTGTCGTCAGGACTAACTACATCTCCCCACAAAATAAACAAATCTTTAGAACAACAAAAATAAACATATATAAACCATTAGCTCTAAGTGTGATAACTTATGGAGCAGAAGTGTGGGTACTGAACTCAAAATTCAAATCCAAATTAGAATCCACAGAAATTGATTTTTTTGAGATGTGGTCGATGTTCAAAATTAGATAATGTGAGTCTCCTGCCCTAACTGCAATCGAACATTGATGAAATGAACTAGATAAACAGATTCGAAAACATAATACTAGTAACAAAAAGCTCCTTTGAACACGAATAAACAAAAACTGAGGTAATATCACAGAAAAACTAGTAAAATTAATGCCAAACAGATTGAAAGCGGTGTTGAAAAGAACAGGATATCCAATAAGTTAGTGACATACTTACTGCTATGTATAATTAATTTTTAATTTTCAATAAATATTATGTCCAACGACTTTTGTTATCCTTAACTGAAATAAATACGATATGATATCATTTTTATTGTTCTTACAAACCAATAAATAAACCAAATAAAATAAACCAACAACGAGCAAGGTCTATATGCATAAGGCCAGGACACAACACCGTGATGAAGCGAGGCAGTCACCATGTTGGATCCTTTTGAAGTATTCTAGAGGAAAGCTGATTGTTTTTTCTTTCAATCTCAAATAGTTGGATATCTTGTTATATATACAGGGTGTATCAGAATGACGTTTTAAAAATTTGGGGGATTGTAGAGGATGAAATTTTGAACATTTTGATATAAAAAACCCATAGCCGGAAATGTGATATAAAATTTCTACAGCACTTTGCAGTCGGTATGCTGAATGAAACAGCAGAATACAGTATTTATGACAAGTTTTATTGACAAAACAGTAGAGTACAATGAAACTGTATATCGAATCAGTGACTGTAATACTTTAAAGTAAATGTTCAATGTGACGACCACCAACTTTGTTACATAATGTTGTGAGGCCGGGACCACACACTCCCCCTGGGACGGAAACCGGCTGTCGAGCTAAAGTCAATATATCGGTGACTTATTACGTAAATAGGACCGGTGTGACCAAGGAACGGGGTGCGAGACAATTTAATTGTCGCATTCCAGGCCTAATTGACAGATTCACGGTTGTCAATCGTGAGAACAATTGAGGGATTGACCATCGGGGAAACTTTGGACGGTCACCTTACAGAGAGTTCAAAGCAGGTCCTGCTGACACTCCGGTGGAGGGGGCGGCGGCTGAGACAGCTTCCTCCTCTCTGGGAACGAAAAATAGACATTAAGTGACAATTTACGAGACCGTCATCCGGGAGAGGGCTTGACCCGACTCCGGAAAAGAACGGCCCGGACGGGGGTCATCTCGACGACCCCTCGGCCCGAATCGCGTCCCTGGCAACAGACCCGGGACCAATAGAAGCGCAGAGGGACCAACATTCAAACCAACCAAAACTTTGGGATTTCGGGAGGGAAAAGATTATAAAAGCCCGAGGTCCCAAGGACACGGAGAGGTTGGGAGTGAACTGTCATGCGGATCACCAGACCCAGGAACACGTGAATCGGTACTAAGGATAGAAGATCGTGGGGACCGACCTTCCCGAGATCGAACTTTCCGTCCGAAGGTGCTTCGAGGGATTCTGCCCATCGACGTGGTCTGGAACCAGGAAAATCGTGTGCAGGGTGAGCCCAGCTTCCACTTCCTCCTCCCAGGGATCATCTCCTGAGCGACAGACGAACTTCAGCTATTCCTCCATCGAGTGGGATCTACTTCGAGTCAGCCGGATAGTGTACTTCCCGCATCTGTAAGCATGTTTTGTGTACAATAAACGCGTTAACTGTGGAAATACAGTCTCTGTGTGAGTCTTTGCGTCCAGCAAACCGCGACCCCCATACGGAAAAGGCTTTCTCGTGTCATCCTGACAGATCACGGGTAAAGCGAGGGTCGTAACCTTTCCGCCCCCAGGGCCCCCACCATCACAATGTGCAACGACAAACCATATTTTGTCCGACTCTGTAAGATGCCACGCTGCCTTCTGATGGCATTAAATGCTGTAAAGATGTGCTCCGTAAGCTCATGAACTGTTCCTACAGGTGTTGCATGCACAAGGAACTTTACATAACCCCAGAGGAAGAAGTCAAGAACAATAACATGACATCAATAGAAAGAAGGGTAGCTACCAAAGGGAAGGGCAGTCAAGCACTTCCTACCGCTGTAGAAACTTTATATCACATTTCCGGCTATGGGTTCCTTATATCAAAACGTTCAAAATTTCATCCTCTACTATCCTCCAAATTTTTAAAAGGTCATTTTAATACACCCTGTATGCATGTATATATATATATTTTTTTTAAATGGTTTGTTATTCAGCACCAAATTGTAACAATTCGACAGCCAAAAGTCGTTTCGTTTTCCATCTGCAGATCCAGGAGAGCAATGAAATAAGTGTTAAAATGCCAGCTGAACCATGCTGTACCTCACTCCCGCAAATGATTAGTATACTAATTCAACGATTAAGAGTGGATGCCTTCCTGTGTTGGACAGACTGTAAAATGAAACGCAATATTTAACCTTGACATTTATGAACACCATTATTTGTTTAATTAACTGATTGTTGCTGTCCACATTATTAAATGTCAAATGTTCACATGCATCATTACTTTAAGCAGGAAGTTCAGGTCCTGCGCTTTTTTTTTATTTTAGGGAAGTGTTAAAAACTATCTGAATTAAGCATAAATACCATATATAAATACGTATGGGATAATAGTGGGGGGTCTTTTGATGCCCCTTTTTGCACCTATTAGGATGCTTAGTACTTTTTGCACTTATTATTTCTACATTTGCATTTACAATTGCAAAGGTAATATGATCGCTATCTGAAGAATTTACATCTTTCTCAGTGAGGGATCAACAGTTAGTGACAGGATAAGTCAAACTTTAGTGATACTCACAATCTTATGTAATTACTGTTGCGATATCATTTGAAAAAGTGATATAAATATAACTAATAAAAACATTATATAGAAATCATTATTTGAAAGAAATGTACTAGAAATTTTCTTCTCTACAAATGAAAGAAAATTACAGATACTACCAAAAATATTCTAATTGGAAACTTTCATATATATATAAGGAATAAAACAATGAAAGAATATATAATCCAATTGTCCGCAAAACAGGTGAAACTCCCTTAATTATTGCGTTCGTCTTATATTCAACTGTAGCTGTACGCTATATTTTTGTACATATTAATTTAAGTTTAGTTTAGTCTCTTCTTTCTCCCCTTTGACCTATTGTTCTATTTCCTTCTAGAACTTTCTTATCTTAATCCCTGTCCCTTGGGTGGAATGACCAGTTCTGAGAAATGAAGGAACAAAGAAGTGAGCGGGACCATGAGGACAAACAGACAAGGGGCAAAGCATTCTCTTGAGGAACTGCGAAGTGCACGGACTTGAGGAGAGAATGCTCCGAGTCACGTTAGCAACAACCGGATATCTCGAAAGTACATTAAGAGAAGAGTTCCTGTTTTAAGGGAAAATCGACGACAGTGAAAAAAACCTTAAATATAGAAGACGACGAGTCAAAATTTTGGAGATTATCGTGTGGTATCCCACCCAACAGCACACATAGTGCAAATACGCCAACAAAATCCTGGATATTTCTATTTTTATTGTATATATTCTTCCTTCGTCCTCTTGTTTCTATCCTTTTCTTCCATTATTGTTAAGTTAGTGTATAAGATTAGTTTTAAGGTTGGGCTTCATATTATCGCGATCGAAATCGGTATCGCATACGTATTTGGATCTAATGAACTATTGTCCTAGCGGTAAATTCGCATACAATTGTAATGTATCGTGACGTTGGAATTTCCAATGAAGAATCTGTATATATACGCGAAATTGTTTAATTGTAAAAATATATCATTTACAATTTTACCGTGTTCTGTCTGCCTTTGTGGCAATTTTAATTTTGCGCTAACTCTCACACAACGCCTCCCACAATTCGCTTGCGCCAACGATCGATCTGACATCTAGCGGTATTAGCGCGAACTACATAATGGCGACTACTATGGGTATAATGCAAGTCTGTGGTCAGTAAGAATTAAAAAGTGTTTAACCTACAATGGTAAATAATAAGTATTGCTGTGTATTTGGATGTAAGTCTAAAGGTACATCAAACTCAGTACATATGCACACATTTCCAAAAGATAAATTACTGAGAAAAAAGTGGGAAATAAAACAGAAGTTAGGAAAGCAATCAATGAAATCTACGTACGTTTGCAGTTTGCATTTTGACAAAGATGATTACTATTTGCCAGGTAATAACAACATTTCTTATAAGTATATTTTAACTGTTATCACATATGGTACTTACGTTTTTATAGGTTTACCATGTGCTCGTCATTATTTAAAACCTAATTTGTATCCAACTAAAAACATACCGATAAAGAAGTTTAATACAAGCACCTCAAAACGGATTGCTGAGAAAAGGTCCATTCGTGCCCAAAAAAGACAAGAAATACGGAATGAAGGATTGTTTCTTAATTTTCATATTTGAACTAAAGCAGTCACCAGAAGTAATAAAAGCTTTATAATTTGTCGGATGCATTTCTTTAATAACGCTATGCCAAAACAAGATCTTATAATGATTGAAATCAATAAATTTTTTTGGAACCGGAAAATAAGAAAACTTCCATCAAGGAAAAATCTCCATATCAACCTAATAACGACACCAATATTTTGGAACTGTCACAGCCCAGTANGATGCATTTCTTTAATAACGCTATGCCAAAACAAGATCTTATAATGATTGAAATCAATAAATTTTTTTGGAACCGGAAAATAAGAAAACTTCCATCAAGGAAAAATCTCCATATCAACCTAATAACGACACCAATATTTTGGAACTGTCACAGCCCAGTACATCCTGGTCTAAATAATGTATTGACTGCTGTGCATGTACAGATCAACAAATGATATCACAAATAGAGGAGGTTGTTGTTATTCGCTTACAAGAGTAACTATTTTGAAATAGACAATAAATATTACACCCAGGAAGACGGCATTAGCATGGGGTCGGTTATAGGCCCATACATACGTTTATTTCAGTATACATTAAGTTTCAAATTTAACTGGCTCTGAAGTGTTTTGGACACTTACTTGGTCTTTTAGATATTTTTACAATTTTCAGTGCACCAAGTATTTTACAAAGCGATAATGGCAGAGAATTCGCCAATAATATCATCAAACAAATGTGTAATATGCGGTCCGAGTTAAAAATGGTGCATGGAAAGCCCAGGCACTCACAGAGTCAGGGTTCAGTAGAAAGATGTAATCAAGACGTAGAAAATATGCTTAGTTGTTGGTTGGAGATTAACAATACTAACAAATTGTCGGAAGGATTACGTTTTGTACTACTGATTAAAAATTGAGCGCATTATACTGGTATAAACTGCAGCCCCTATGAAGCCATGTTTGGAGCAAAGTTAAAAGTTGGACTAAAGAATTTTATATCCAACGAATCGTTGTTCAACGTTAATACGGAAGAGGATCTACAGAGACATTTTAAAACTATCAACGAAATAAGTCAAAGTTGCTCAAACTCTGAAAGTCCGGGTACCGTCCAAGAAAACATTATGAAATATTATCTGATAATGCAACCCTTACATAGCAATATAACTGATGAAGTTCAAAGATCTACATCGTCTTCACGTGAAAAAAACTAAACCAGGATGTTATTAGTATTACAGAATTGGTGAATGAAGAAGAAACAGTCCAAACAATTGATCCAAAAAAGAAGAAAAAATAAGAAGTGTGTCTAAAACAAGGGCTTTGTATAATCTTAAAAAGCAAGCAGAAAAAATGATTAATACATCAAATTCCAAATACACAGCAGCTATTGTTGATGATACAGTAAGGATCCGTGTACCTGATGAAGATCAAGCCAGCAGTGATGGAAAAAATATTTTAGGTGTCGTTGTTGCGGTTAAAGATAAAATCCTTTACAAACTGGGTACCAAACATGGCATATTAAATCTATTATATTCCAGAAACCAATTTACTGTTTGTAAAGAAAACTTTATTTCTGTTGAAGATGTACCGGGTGCAGAAATTTCGCTTAGAGAATGTGCAAGAATGTCATCCATTCCTGATGGCCACAACTATAGTTAATGCTGCTAAAAAATTGGTTGAAAATCTAATAGATGCAAATGCTACCAAAGAAAAAAAAATTATGTAATTTTAAACGTCATGAAAATGTTAACTGCCCAAATAAATAAACTAAAAAGCATTTAATTTTTTATATAATTTATACCAAAAATTGTTAATAATACTTTTCGTTAATATTAGTTTAATCAATATAGTTAATAGTACTTTGATATAATTTACAAAAAATAAATATTTATAAATGAAATAAGTGGAGTTTTTTAAATCAATTTTAAAATTTAAAATACGCACACGCAACTCAGCGTGCCGATTGGCTAGCGTATGTCAGATGATCACTCCTCAACTTATTATTATCACTTTGCCCGACTAGGTGATAGCAGTATTCATAATGACCGGTCAATTTAATAAATTAATCAATATTTATCACACTGCCCGCCCTATTTGGTCATTACTCATAATGCCCGGTCATTATGAATAATGCCCGATTAATCACTTTGTCCATAACATATATATAGATAATAAACATCCCGAAGCCCGACGAACTGATACTATACCAAACGATCGCATAAATTAATCGGGCTATTATTCTACTAATATTAATAATCACACATTAAGTAATTTGGAATTAGAGATAGATGTGGGCATCATCTCTTANCATACCTGCAAGAGAAAAGTACTTGTTTATATCTTCATGCCAATACAACTAACCTATTAGTTAAATATTTGAGTGTTTTACCTGTTTACATGAAGCAGTGTCCCTATTAAATGCTTACAGTATCCCGAATCTCCTGCTATGCAAGTACACTGGATAGATGTCATCAAATATTTATTGAGTTCTGATCTCCATTTTAATGTGATTTCGTGAGTTTTCTTTGAAACAATACTAGATAAGCAGAGAGCGAAAATTTTTATTTCGACTGGGCAACCATCCTCGTCATCTGTCTTATATATTTTTTTTCTTTAATGCCACAGCAAATTATCTGTTTTAGCATTTCCTCTCCTTCTATAAGACATCTTTTTCTATCACCCACATATTCTAAAATGTCACAAAGTGAAATCATTATGATAATAACCCTAGTTGATTTCGTAGTTGTTTATGTCGAACAAGATTGCGGATAAAACGTTTTCACTACAGAGAGAGAAGTTATTACAAACGAGAGTCACTTGTGTGTTGTCTATGTTGACAGGCACGCTATACCCTTTGTGGCAGCCATTTTAGTTGACTCATACGCCACCTATAGTTAGTGGCACAAGCGAATCGTCTTTTTTGCCTTTCTCAACGATGGTCGTCACCCCCTCTCGTCCACATCTCCTAGTTTATTTTCTTAACAGTTTAGCAATTTCACTCATCTAACCTCCATATATACTGTAGACCTCCTATAAACACGTTCATATATGACGGATTCGTATAACACGGCAAAAAAATTGAGATTATATTCGTATAAACACGCTAAAAGAGACTTGTATAATACGGTAAAACGTCATCGCCGACTTGTGTCGCTACAGGATTGATCGAATCTAGACCAATAGTGGATATTGCACAAACCATTGAGTTTAAATGAGCAGCAGACCTACTAAAAACCATTTATTATTTAACGGCCATAAAAATTATATTTATATTAATGAAGTTTCCAAAGTTCAGCGAATTTTTCACAGAAAAATAACTTATCAGGAAACACGCAACCGCCGTTCAATGTGCCGCTCTGCGACGAAAACAAGCTTAAGCAATGGCGTCGTTGAACGGTGCACACTCGGTAAGTAATCCTACAATTTTTTGTTTATAGCAAAGTTTATATGGATTATTCCCAAAAAATTATACGTGCTTTGGAAATGTTGAATCAAATTAGTCTAAAATCGATGAATTTTATAAAAGAAAACCTCTCAAATAGCCATAGTCCCTAAACTACACGCGTGCTAGGCTGTAATTGGCTCATGTATTTAAGTGACTCGTAAAACACGGAATTCATATAAAACAGAACGTGTCTACCGTGTTATAGGGGTCTACTGTATTTTGCAAATCTACAAAACGCAGTGTGGTTTTAACACCAGATGGCGCCTTGTAGAGTGAAATTTCAAAATTTCTGTTAGTGAGGGAACTGGAAAATGGAATAATGGCAGAAAGATTGACTACAAACAAACTTCATGAGATTTTGCAAAATAAAAAGGAGAAAAATATTCAGTGTCATCTGTGCAATGTAATAATAAATATAAATGTCGATGAAAAACATCAAGAATCCAGCAATATGTTAGTAGTACAGAATGCAAGGTTCCAAAAAAGGGTTAAAATTAAACATTTATCAGAGAAATTTATTAAAACAGAACTAGAGAAAAAAACTCTTGTTAAAACTGATCAAAAATTGAATTCATTGTGCCAGTCACATAAAATCAAGATGAAAAAAATAGTATTAATGCAAGACATGACGAATAAAGGTAAACAAGTGTCCTCCAGTAGAAATGGGCCTTTGACAAGGCGCTCATATACAAGTAATTAGAACATTAAAATTTTGAAGAGGGGAAAGACTAATTATGAAAGGGAACATCATGTCAGGTTGTTAAAATTCTAAGAGTCGATTTACACACAACAGTGACCGTTTGGTAAAAGTGACGTCGAACATGGCACAGTGACGAGTATTTACACACAACAGTGACCTGACCTTGCAGTATTTATTTCATTCTCTCGGTGAGTAGTTATGGAGTTTTCTGAGGAAGAATTGGCTGCAATAGCTGTACAGTATGTTTGGATAAAGAAGAAAAACAAATCCAATCAGGAAAGTGCCACAAGTGGATTCATCAAGCATGGACAAAAAGGTGAACAGAAAGGGCATTTCATACACTTTATAAAGAATTAATAGAAGACGAAACAAAATTTTTTGAATATTTCTGAATGTCGCAATATGCGTTTCATGTTTTATTGAAGAAAACAGAAATATTTAAAGAAACAAGACACTCATTGGAGATCAACCATAACACCGAAGGAATGTTTAGCATCAGCTTGTTACAAGTCACATTTGCATTGAGATATGTAATCACAATGCAAATGAGCCCCTGCCTCAGCTTAAGTCAGGGGTTCATTTGCATAATGTGTCGAGGGAAGAGACAGTATATAAAGCCGTTTGCTGCAGTGCTAAACTGATTAAAGCAACATGCCAAAGGCAATTTCAAATGAAATAAGATTGTTAATCGTCAGGCACCATGAGGAAGGAGTAACGCAGCAAGAGATTGCTGCGATGTTTGATATAGCAACAAGAGCCATGTCCCAAATTGTAAGATTGCACTGAGACACAGGCTCTGTGTCGCCGAGAAAGGCGCCGGTCTGAGCACTAAAAACAACCAAAGAACAGGGTGCTCAACTCCAAAGTAGCAGCAAGGCGAGCCCATTCAAAACAGCGTCTATGCACAGAATAGAGCTAGATTTAGATGTGTCTACATCGACAGTGAAACGAAGGTATGTAACATGGTAGTATAATACTAACAAGTTTTCCCTTTTTGCACTGGAGGAACCTGCCTGCGCATTTCTAGCATATTCGCGGGGAAATCTGGGCCAATATCCCCACGATTGGCCCCATCTTTACAGTAGGGTTTTTCCTTACTTTTTTCTTCTTATACCCATGGAGGGTATTTCTTCTGCCGCTTGGGCGGATAGTGTCCCAATGGAGGATGCTACTCCAACTGAGGGTCCAGTTACTACTAGAATGGTAGTCGAGGCAAAAGTAGCTTCCTCTTCTGGTAGTCAGGCAAATATAGTTAGCGTAGGTAAGCGCAGTTCTAAGACTAGTCAACCTGCCCCTGGGCCTGTTTCCAATCACGTTAGTGCCAAGGAACAGCCCACGTTCAAGGGGGTCAGGCTGGTCGGTATGAAGTCTGCAAAGGCTTCTACTGCTCAGTCTGGTTAGGCTAGACAGGTGACTACTACCGATAAGGCAGCGGTTCTGGCCCAAGGCCAGCTTTAGTAATGAAGTTAGTGGGACTGCTCCCACCACTTCTGGGCCCTCAGTGTCCCAGAAGGTAAGTTTCGCTAAAGTGGCAGCACGTTGGGCTCCAGCAGCTTCAGTGTCTGCTCACAATAATAAGTTTTTTAACACTGAGCAGTGGAATGCTGGTGTCTCTGCACAGCATAAATGTGCCAAGCCTGCCGTCCTTAATGGCAGGATGCGCAGGGTGCTTAGCGCCCATGTCACCGTTCCAGAAGGCTCGACTGTCAACGAGATTCTGGATGGCATCGAGCGCACCCTAGCGCCAGGGGAGGTTTCCCGGTTTGCGCCCATGGGCAAAGACCGGTACTTTGTTGGGTTTCGATCGACCGAGAGTTGCCGCCTTCTAGTTACCATGGGTTTCGTGGTAAAGAATGTCAGGGTTTTCCCTGTCCCCTTAGATGAAGACATCACTACTGTCTTCATCTGCTTTCTTCCCCCCGAAATGGACCTAAAGGCTGTACGCCTGTTAATAAGCCAGTTTGGGGCCGTGAGGACTGTGTCAATGTTGAAAGTCCCGGGCCGCCTGCATATTGACACAGGCATGGTAAAAATCTGTATAGAAGTTAAGAAGCCTATCCCTAACATCGTCTATTATGAGGGTGTGCCCCTGACTCTTGGATACAGGGGCGTCGAGCGAATCTGCCGATGCTGCCTGGAGCTGGGTCACGAGCAGCGGGACTGCAAGGCAAGCCTGTGTGACAATTGTCATAGCAGGTATCATGCCGCTAAGTTTTGTGCGAAGCCGTGCCGTGTTTGCTCGGGGGACCATAGTATCCTATCCTGTAATTCTAAGGGTTCTGTTAAAGAAGCAGCTGCTTCAGACAACATCGAGATGGAGGTGTCAGTCCCCCCCAAGTAGGGAACCGAGCCTGGTCGTGGTGGGGGGGCCCGGCGGTGAGAGACGACGGGTAATGGGTCCCGAAAGACTCGTCTTGGTCTAGATCGTTGATGGAGTCTTACGACTCGAGCCGAAGGTTCCAGAGGCGTTATTACATCTTAGGCTTTGGGTCTGTGTACCAAGCCTTTAAAATGTTTGCCGCACTACGGCGAGGGCGACTCCGGCGGGGTTTTGTATGTCTCTCTATTCTGGAACCTATCCCCGCCGGTGCGGATGGCCACTAGAGCTGCTTATTGGCATTGTGGCATGCAGACTCACATCAATATAGAAGGGAGATTAATACGATCGAGGCGCGGGGCTGTCCCTAATAGTATCGGCAATAAGAGGGCCAAAATGAGCCCTCAGTAAGTCCGGAAGCTGGGGAATAGTCGCTGTAGCCGTCGCTAATATGGTTCCTAGGGAGGGCTTGTCTTCGGACGAGATATGCAGAGTGTAGTCGATTGAGCTTGTCCGACTGAAGTTGGCAATTGCTAACGAAAGTTGGTAGCTCTGCCGATGGAAGTGTAGGCACCCGCTGGCCTGCGGTGTGACGGCACTCGATAGGGGCGCTGCTGAAACGTGGTAGGGACTCTTTGCTACGGTGAACAGTCCCGAGTCCCCCTACTCGCGACGGTTAAATCGTCTGCTTGTAGCGAGATGCACATTGTACCCTGGGCTGATGGGTTATGTCCCTGATATTACACATAGAAGCACACAGTGGACGCCGAAACTTTCGGATTCAAATCCCATGTCGGCACAGAGACTGGGGGCCATGGACTTGACAATCCGCACCCCCTGAAATCTGAGACATGCAAAGCGAACTCCCGCATCCACCCGGTGGCACAGGGCCGATGTTTCACGCCAAAAGGCTGTTGAATGCAGTCAACTTAGCCTTAGCCCGTGGTAACGCAGACCACGTAAAGCTCCTTCTGTCCGGTAAAAGAAGAACCAGCTTCCCAAGAGGAAGACCGGGCTTCACACACCTGGTGCTGGCTTGGGGACCATGGCCTGCATGCCGAAGCCAGTGGGGCGAGGAGTCGTACTCCCGTAGCCAAAGCCTCGCTGGTGGTCAGGGGGTAGCGCCTACAGTGGATTGTAGGACCCTGCTAGCTGGTATCTATCCTGACAGGCAGTTTTCAGAGCCACTCCTCGGACATAGGGCCAACTTCCTTATGTCCTTGGGGGGGAGTGGTGCTTAAAGGCCTGACGATGCGTTGGATGGCCGTATATGGTCTCGGAGGACTGGAAACGGGAAGAGCATCTCCTAGTAGGGATGATGGGGCGGCCCAAGCCGAGCAACCAGCCGGGCTGGGGTAACCTTGGGTAGGAGGCCATTTAAATGGGTAGCTGTCCCGGCAGCGGGCTAAGCAGTGACGACCTGGCAATAAGAGGGCCAAAATGAGCCCTCAGTAAGCCCGAAGTCAGAGCTGGCTCTTAAACGCATACTTTGATTCTCGAACGGATTCAGGGCACCCGTGAAAGGTCGAGATCACCCTAATCCCCTGTTTATTTTTCTTATTATGATGACGAACATGGCTAAATCGTGCGAGAATTTGGCAAGCGTGTTGTGTGCGGATGATACACTAAATGTTCAGTGTCGTGGCGAGAAGTTGAGGGAGGAAGTGCAAGTGGAAGGCGGTGTGAAGTTGGGCACTGAGCCAATGGAGAAGCAGACGCTGCAAAAGCGTAAGCCGCCCGCTGCTGATCCACCACAAGAACCTACAAAGGATAGGCCCATAGAGACTGTAAAAGTCTCAATCCCCATAGTAAACAGCGAGTCCGATTCGGATCGCTCTAGTCTAGATTCTGGGAAGATTTTCGACTCCGCTACCTCTGGTGAGGAAAGCAAGTGGAAGCCCGCGCCTACCAACTCCAGACAAAAGCATAAACAAAGACGGGCAATGGCGGCCAAAGCCAGAACGGGGAAATCCGAGACCAAGAAGTCTAAAGAAAAACCCGCAAAGGCTGCGGTGGCCGTGGGGGAGGGGAAACCCTCCACCAAAAGCAAGGGTGGGTCACGGACTAAGTCTAAGTCCAAGAAAAAGAATCCTACCGCAGCGGTGGCCGGGAAAACAAGTCCGGCCACTAAAGCTGGAACACCGTCATCGGCGCCCGTGGAGACACGGGAGATGCTTAAAACGGTAGAAGAACGGCGCGAAGCAATGGACAGCGTGTTTGAGGAGCTGACAAAGCTCCTCTCACGCACTGACAATCGTTGTCAGAAGTCAACCTGCGCCGTAATCTACGGCCTTTTCAATAAGGTTGCCGTGATTCAGTCCGCTCAGGAGGCTGAGATTGCCTCCCTCAGCGCGGAGAACAAGACCTTGCGAGAGGTCGTTGGTGGCAAGCAATTGCCACCACCCACGCTTTCACTGCTGAAGAAAGACGTTGGCAAGGCAGTGCATGCCGGTGGCGCTTCGTACGCCGCCGTTGCTGCCCGTCCGGCCCCAAAGCTTCGCCAAGAAGGGGCACGGGACTCTGCCAAGCCACGCAGGGGTCTTCCCACGGAGCACACGCTCCTGGTCTACCCGGCGAAAGAATCGATGACTAGCGACACTACAAACTCGCTTTTGAAGGCGCACATCAACCCGACCAAGCTTGGAATCGGTGTTAAGAATGTGCGCCGTGTTCGAAACAACGGCATCCTGGTGGAGGTACGAAGGAGCCAGGATGTTGTGAAGCTACAAAAGAAATTGACGGAGGGCCCCAAAGAGCACAGAGAGACGGTCAACTGCCGACTGCCCCAGAAGTGCCGACCGAGGGTCATTTTATTCGACGTTGACCCGGACGTCAAGGGCGACGGTCTCGTGGAGACAATTAGAGTTCAAAATGAACTCGGGCTGCAGACTGGTGACCTGCGGCCCTGTTTCCCGCTTAAGGGAAAAGGAGGGATGACCAACTGGGTGTTGGAAGTCTCTCCGCCAGTCTTCCACGCTCTCCTGCAGAAGGGGAGACTCCATGTGGGGTGGACCCGCAACCGAGTGAGGGAATACTTGAGCTGCACTCGGTGCTACAAGTGCTATGCCTTCGGGCATATCGCACGGGGCTGTAAGGCGGCAGCCCAAAAATGTAGCAAATGTGCCCATGACCACTCCTATAAAGAGTGTAAGGCATCTGAGTCTCGGTGCGTCAACTGCACTGAGGCAAATAGAAAATTTGGCCTACAGCTGGGTACGGGTCACTCTGCCATGAGTGCTAGCTGTCCGTGTTATGCACGGGAACTAGAACGAGTTCGGGCCAAAACCGATTACGGTCCTTAGATTGGCAATTCCTATCATTCGAGTCGGATAATAATACAACTTATATGCGGGATGACGAGAATGTAGGCTGCAGTCTACTGCAGTTTAATGCTGAAAAGTGTCGGGCTGCAATTGCCCAACTACGGGTAGAAGCAGTCGAGCGGGAGATTGATATCATCCTGCTCCAAGAGCCGTACTTAGTACAAGGAAAGGTCAGTGGCCTCTCCCTTCAATAGAGCGTTTTCGCCCAAGAAGGTGACGATTGTCGAACTGCAGTTATTCTCACACGCAGGGACGTCGATGCTTATGCTGTCCACGTTTCCCATCTCGTGGTAACCGTAGAAATACGGACACCTTCATGTGCTTGGACTGTCGTCTCCAGTTATCGCCCGCCGTCACTTAATCTGAGTTGCCTTCTGACTGAACTCGAAGGGGTTATCTTGGTCCACAATCGGGTCGTTTTGGGTGGTGATTTCAACGCCAAACACTCGCTGTGGGGCTCGCCGGTTGATGATCCTGACTGGAACACGATGAAGGACACGGCGGAGGGTTGGGGGTTGCACATTCTGAACGATCTGTTCGGGATTGCTACCTACTCCTCTCCATCGGGCGAGAGTTGGACTGACTTGACACTTGTTAGTGGCGCTATGCTGAGACTCACCTCGCAATGGGAGACGATCGATGCAGAAAGTTGTAGTGACCATCGCTTTATCGCCTTTGAAGTGATGGGCGGCCCGCCGAATAGGCAGGACAGTCGCTACAAACTGACTGCTAAAAACCGCGATCGCTTTAGCAAATGCCTCACCGAAAAGACAGTCGATATCGTTACCGAAGTTTCTAAGGTTGAGAGTGTTGAGGACCTGGAGGAAGCTGTGGCAAACCTCACCAATGCGATCAGAGAAGCAGGAGACTGCACGCTTGCGCTACGGCGGCCCAGCAACCACCGGTCAGTTCCCTGGTGGACCCAGGAACTGAGTGTCCTACGGAAGCGTGTGAGGGCGCTCCGCCGACGCTTTCAACGATGCAGGGACGATGACCTTCGGGCGACCAGGAAACTGGAGTTCCAGAGGGCCAACGCCGAGTACAAGTACAAATTGAACGATGCAAAGAGAACCTCATGGCTCAGTTTCTGTCAGCAGATCAGTGACGAAAATCCGTTCAGCCTACCATACAGGCTAGTGGCGGGAAAGTTAAAGCGTAGGACGGTCTTGGGGTCCCTCAAAAAACCGGATGGAACCCTAACCTCCACACAGGAGGAGTCGATTAAGGTGCTGCTCCAATCGCACTTTCCGTGTGATGAGCGGTCTGAGGACACTGAAGAGCAACGGCGGCTTCGCAACGATGCGGAGTTGCCTGTTCTTGAGGCCGAGTTACCCGTGCCGGTGTCGGAATCTGAAGTTGTCCACGTTGTGGGCAATCTAAGGAAGAGGAAGGCACCTGGCATTGATGGGATCACGGCCGAGATGGTACAAGTTCTGCAAGAGGTACGTCCTAACCTGCTCCGTGTACTGTATCAGAAGTGTCTACTCCTGGGTCACTTCCCAGTGCAGTGGAAGCGGGCACGCCTTGTGTTCATTCATAAGGAGAAGCGCCCGAAGAACGAGCCCAGATCCTACAGGCCGATCAGCCTACTACCAGTGCTGGGGAAAATTCTTGATAGAATCCTCAGCGATAGAATCTTTTTCTATCTCAAGCGGAAAGGGCAGCTACACCCGCACCAATATGGATTCCGCCCGAACATGTCGACCTGCCATGCATTACATCGCGCGGTGGAACTGGTTCGCCAGAACCGCCGGCAGGGGCTCCACACGTCGCTCATTTCGATGGACGTCGCTGAGGCTTTCGACAACATTTGGTGGCCATCCATTGTGGGCGAGCTGAGGAAGGCAAACCTGCCGACCGCCCTTGTATCACTTTCCAGGAGTTTCCTGAGTGACCGCTCGGTTGTCTATGAAACGCCAGGTGGCAGGCATGAGAGGACGCTCGAGAGGGGCTGCCCACAGGGTTCCTGCATTGGTCCCCTGCTGTGGAACGTTCTAGCAGACACGGCGTTGCGACTGATCCTTCCGGACCAAGTCCAACTGCAGGCTTATGCTGACGACCTATTGCTAGTAGTTGCAGGCTACAGTCGACGCGACATGGAGGTTCGCGGCAACAAAGCAATAGAACAGCTCGTTCGCTGGGGGAAACTGCATAAGCTCTCCTTTAGCCCCGAGAAATCAAAGGCCCTGACGGTGGCCCGAAGCGGGGTATTGGCACGCCGGCCTATATACCGCATCCGGGGCAACCCCATCCGAAGGGTGAATGAGTTAAAGTACCTCGATGTAATCATCGACCAGACACTATGCTGGACTCCCCACCTGCGGGACATCCGTGTCAGGACGAACCGAATGATAGCGGCACTATCACGACTAGCTAGGCAGGATTACGGGCTGAGTGGCGAGGCGCTTCGTACCATCTACAAGATGAGCGTGGAGCGCGTTGTATGCTACGCCTGTGGCGTTTGGTAGAAAGACACCGCCAACGTCTGTCAGAGTAGGGCACTACTCTCGATCCAGCATCCCGCTGCTTTGCGGATCACGCGTGCCTGGTCTTGGCCGGGCTGCTCCCATTGCCTCTGGTAGTCAGCCAAGAGGCAGCCTTCTACAGAACAACGGTGGAAGGTAGAGAGGCCATGCACATGCATTGTAATCGGAAGTACCCGATCAGACTTAGGCGTCAGACAGACGTGCTAAAGATCCATCCTGCCCTTAGGATTGGACTCGATTGGGAAGTCGGTGAACCGACTAGTACTGGTGTTGAAATATACACCGATGGCTCAAAGGACGGCAGCTTAGTAGGCACCGCATACTGCGTCTTTTCCGACGGAGTTGAAGTGTACAGCAGAACTGTCAGACTGAACGAGGAGGCGTCCGTGTTCCAGGCAGAACTGGTGGCCCTGGAGGGGGCGTCCCAGTGGATCCTACTACACCCGGGTCCTGAGCCGGTCACGGTTTACTCAGATAGCCAGTCGTCGTTACAGGCTTTAAGCGACGGGTACCATCGTGACCCATTGGTACACGAGATCAGAGGTAGGGTACTGAGGGCGAGGCACGAGCGACACGTTGCCCTGCGGTGGGTAAGAGGCCACACCGGTGTCCTGGGCAACGAACGGGCCGATCAGCTGGCAAAGGCGGGAGCCAGTGGCCCATTTGTTACGAGGATGGTAGACCCCTCGACTACATACATAAAAGGTACTCTACTGCAGAGATTGATGATAAGCTGGTGAGAGAGCTGGACTCTAAGTACAGTAGGCAGATCAACCTACGCCTTCGTGCCTGTAGTTGGCCTCACTCCGATAAGTTGTTGCTCGTTATCGACTCAAGTCCTAACTAGCCACGGGAGGTTCCCCCACTTCAAGTCCAAATTCGGACAAGGAGATGGTAGCTGCCCCTGTGGTAGTCCTCGTGGCGACGCGAGGCATTACGTACTTGACTGTCCCCTAACAAGGGACTTCCGCCTAGGGGCGGACCAAGTTGACTGGTCTAAGCCCCCTGAACAAGTACTTCGAACGCTAGCAGCTAGTAAAGGGAACCTAAAGAAACTAAAGGAATTGATGGGAAAAGTCATAGATCTTCTTGATCTATAAAACTAGTTGGCTTATTGGGTCCTCCCTCTGGGGTAAGGGCCCCGCTGTCCGCATACCTACTATATGTAGGTATTAGTCTGAGTATCCTATATTTATGTGTGAGTTACAAAATGTTTAGTGATGTGGACCAAAGTGCAGTACAGGCTGCACATACAAAAGTTATGCCAAGTTAGTGAGCTGGGCCGGGGTGCAAACGGGAGTCCGAATGATGCATCATAGGGCCCAGCTATGACGTCCCTGTCTACCGTGTCAGGTACCGACCAGTCGATGAACAAGGCATAGTCTCTTTAAACCCTGTGGTGCCAATAGGCAGGGCAGGGCAAAGAGTTCCTTATGAGACTGCAGAGGTGTCAGTAGACGCCTCTGTCCCTGTCTCCTCTCCCATTGTCCTGCCGGAGGCCCAAGCTGCCCCTATGGTCGTTGAAGAAGCAGTCCCAGTCCCAGCTCCGATTGTAGAAACTGGTGATAGAAATAAGTTAGTGAATAAGGTAGAAGAGGATAGCTCTGAGTTAGATAGTAGGAAGCGGTCCGTAAGTAGTGTAAGGACTAGGAGTAAAACTAGTCGTAAAACTAGTGTAAACGGGAGAGAAGGAGAAACCAGCAGTGATGAGTCTGCTGCTGGAGGATCTGACTCAGGGATGGAAGGCAGGCCCAGTAAACGGACCTGCCATAATAGATGTAAGAAAAAGAAAGCCAGGGCTGGCAAGTCCTCCGACCCAAGTAAGGAGGAATACTAACCCACTAACTATAACGTGTCTTTCAAAATACGTTTAGCAACCCTTAACTGTAATTGACTTCGGTCCATTCCCCGCCAGCTTTTTGTTGCTTCCCTTTTTGCCCTCCTTTCAGCTAGACATTCTAGCACTGCAGGAAACGTATTTTGAAAACATGCAAAGAGTTAGGACCTTTAGGCCTAAGATTAGGGGCTATAATAGCTATTATAGCTTCTCCAGGGGCAAGAGTGGAGGAGTAGTGCTCCTCGTCTCCTCCAGTATCACAGTCCAACAGTTCATCACAGATAGTGACGAACAGATAGTTTGTTTAGATATTGTTAAAAACAAAAAAAAACTGTTAGGGTTGTTTGTATTTATGGCTCGACTAGGCCTAGCTTACGTTCGGACTTCTTCCAAATTCTTGGTAGCTATTTAGCAACCAATAGGGACATTTTTGTCTTAGGTGATTGGAATGTGATCCTCCGTCCTGAAGACAAGGAAGGAGGTAGCTGGTTCCCTGATAGTACTAGAAAAAAACTTGAAGACCTCTTGTGTAACTTTGCCTTAAAAGATGTGCAGCTTGCTGTTCTGCCTGGCAACTCTATCTTTACATGGTGTAACGCTGATGGGTCTATAAAGCCAAGGTTGGATAGAACGTACTCTAACATCCCATCTTCTGCTTCCGAATTTTCTGTCATACCTCTCCATTTCCAGGGTAATCGGTTCTCGGACCATTCTCTGGTAATGGCAACTTTCAACCTATCCTGCTCTTCAAAACGTAACCGCTTCCGCCTCACCCCTGAAATTCTTAGGGATGAGGAATTTCTGTCACTAGTGGACAAGCTACTAACAAGCATGCTTTCGCTATCCACTGTCAGCATAGAGGATTGATGTCGGTTTAAGGGGGAGGTCCTCCAACTTGCCCGCTCCACCGATAGGCGCCTTCGCTGCAAGAGACATTGTTGACTGCGGCTTCTTCAACGCTTCTTGTCTGACTGTCGCTGCAGCAAGGACAACACTGGGTACACATTGAAGGTCTCGTCAAGCAGGCTTCTGCCAGCATCTCTGCCCTTTTAACAAGTAGATTCAAATAAGCCTATGAGGGGTACAAGGTCTCTTGCCTTAATACTCCGAGGCGTTTCGGCCGTTATCGCAATGATAAATCTAAATCTAATGTCTCCTCCATTCTAAAGCACAATGGCACCTTAACTTCTGATGACCAAGAAATTACCGAGATGTTCTTTCAGCACTTTTCTCAGTTACTCGCTCCTACTCGTGTCAACTCTTCTCAATGGGAAGACATGACAAGAGCAATTCCTACGGCTTACCTTCATATCCCTTTCCGCATCTTTTTTCTCAGGATTCAGTGAAATCTGCATTTTCAGCAATGCATGCAGGCAAATCTCCTGGACCTGATAACTTACCAGCCGAGTGCCATAGAGTCTTTTCCAATAAATTGTCCTCCCTTCTCCCAATTGTTTATAAATCTCTATCCCCTGAAGACCCTAGTATTTCTAAATTCAACTTGGGTCAGCTCTCTGTTCTGCCCAAGTTAGTCAACTGCACTACTGTCCATGATTTTCGGCCCTTAACGCTCACCAACGTAGACTATAAGATCTACGAGCGCATTATTTACAATAAAATTGGTTCCGCCCTGACCCCCAGTATTGTTAACACTCAAACAGGAGGTGTTCCCAATAGGTGTATCTTAGATAATTTAAGCTTTATTAGGTTACTTAGCGAGTATTGCTCCAACAGGAAATGGCCATTAGCTCTGCTTTCGATTGATCAATAGAAAGCTTATGACCGTGTAGACAACGGTTTTCTTTGGCACGTTCTCAAAAAATATAGTATACCTGACGAGGTACTTTTGGCAATCCAAATTATGTATCGTAAGGCTCATTGCCGTATCAATATTAATAGCCATCTCTCTGACCCCTTCCCGCTCGGTAAGGGAGTCAAGCAGGGATGTCCTCTGTCCATGTTTCTCTTCTCCCTTAGTATCAAAACCCTCTTGGATGAGATACAAAGATACTTCAGTATCTCAGGTTACCCTATGCCTGGATACTACAAAAATCAGACTACTATAAGTTCGTGGCCCATGTGGATGACTTCACATTCTTTGTGAAAGACAACTGGGCTATCTCCAGAATTTTTTGCCATTTTGACAGGTACTGTCAGGCCTCTGGAGCTGTCATTAATAAGAGGAAACCTTCCTTTCTGCCTCTTGTTGGTTTCATCTCTTTACCTGTGTCTTTCTCTGACATCCCTGTGAGCAGTAGGGTTAAGATTTTAGGTATATACTTTGGTGCCGACTCGGCCAAACATAACTTAAAGGAGATTAAAGTTAAAATTGGGGATAAAATTTCCATTTGGACGGAAAGCTCTCTTTACTTTCCAAGTAGAATAGCTGTCTACAAAAACATCATGTTTGGTATTTGTGTCTACTATGCCTCTGTTTTCGGCCTGGACGCAGGCTTTAGGCATATTAATCGTCTCCTTTTTCGTTTTGTCTGGGGCAATAAACCTGAATGGGTTAGTAGAGAAATAATGTATAATACCAGAGCAAACGGTGGCTGGGCTATGTTTGAACCCACCCTCTTCTCTGCTGCTACCCAAATTAGGCAGCTGGTCCTTGCCCTTACTGCCCGCGATCACCCGGTAAGTAAGCTGTATAGCTTCTTGGGTATCGCCTTAAGTTACTTTTACCTGATTACAAGGTAAACCTCATGCCCAAGGTGCTGGATCCACCACCCTTTGTGAAAGTATGGTACACACACCCTACTCAGTCTCTCCCAATCTGGGAATATTCCTTCGAATAAAACTAAGGCTTGCGAAATCTATCGCCACCTTAGGCCCGATACCTTGCTATCCCTCTGTCCATTAAACACTCAGGCCTCTATTGACTGGGCCACTGTTTGGCGCAGATGTTTTGATGGGCTTATTCCCGAACACTGCATCGAACTACAGTAGAGGTTACTGCATAATGCACTCTCCACCAAAGTTAAGCTCCGGTCTATCAAAGTTTACGTTGTGAGTGAGAACTGTCCAATGTGCAATTTTTCGCCTGAAACGGCAGCACATCTCTTTTACTTCTGTAGAGTTGCAAGGAAGATTTGGAGTTGAATAACTCCCCTCTTTGGTCTGCCCTTTCTGTCACATGAGAACGTTGTTCTTCACATCCTTTTTAGCAAAGGCACTGTATCTCCCTATGTGATTAGTCTCCTAATCCATATGGCTAAACACGAGATATGGTTGGCCAGGTGTAGGAAGGTGTTTGATCACAAACACACCACCCACTGCCTCTATCGTATCAAAATCCGCGAGGCTTTAGCTCGCAAGCTGCTCTCAGACTTTAAATCTTTGTCATGGGCAAATTTCAATTCTCTATGGGATACCCCCAACCAGATCCTCTGGACCAGGAAGGACGGTAAACCAATTCTTAACGATTTATCCTCTTAAATGCACAATAGCATGTAAGATAGAATAGTTAAACTTTTAAGTCCTCTGTTTTGTCTTCTTTGAAATGTGGACTACACCCTTCTGCGTGTTGGTCCTCCACCTTCCTTTCAACCTGTCTGTTCCCTGTGTCTTCTCCTATACAAAACTAGTTGTTTTTTCTTTTTTGGCGGTTTCTGCCCAGTTCCTGTTTATCCAATGATTCCCTTGTCACCTGTTCAATAAGATAGGATACTGTCTTTTCCAGTCTTATGGCCGTTGACTCCCTTGCCATACTGGCTTGTGTGACGAGGCAACAACCACTGTCATATTTCTAGTAGTCTCTTCTATCCTCGCAGCACAGAGAACGGCCTTACATTCTAAGGTGGGGGCTCCGTGCAGCGAGGAGGTACTGTTTCAAGGATTAGAGAGTTACTGAGGATGCGGGTGGCTGCCTTTTGTCACTTCGCAGGGGATTATTTCCCCCCATATAACATTTATGAAAATCAGTATAATACTAACACTTCCATCTAAATATATTTCGATGGAAGTGTCAGTATTACAGAAATACAACTGTATTAACGCGTTCTTGCGTATACAGAAATGTAGGAAACAGGATAATATACAGGGTGGGCCAACGAGAAGGAAACGGCAGAGTTATCGAGTTCGTCCAAGCAAATCGCTCGGACAGGTCAATTTTATTCTCAAGGGAAACATCTGCAATAAAGTTTTTGCGATTCTGAATACAACAGATAACAAAAATTTTTAAAAACTCTGTTTAGTTAATAAAAGAATGAATAACATTTATTTCAGAAAGAGGTAACACAAAAAATTTTTTAAGCTGGACCGCATATGCAAGGAAAAAAATAACACATTATCAGCCTTAATTTTATGATCTATCTGTTTCCAGATGTTCTTTTTTGTAGTGTTCACATTAAGCTTGACCACTTAATAATCTTAAATTCTGATTGAATTATTATTTGTTTATTATAAATTTTGTACAACATAATTATTATGGTTTACACAATTGCTGAAAGGGTAGAAATAGTAACTCTTCATTTCAGAAATCGCGAAAATGCTTATCTTACTGCAAATTCATTTAATCCAACGCTATCAAAACAAATATTGTAATGCAAAATATGTTCTGGAGTTGGTTCAAAAGTTTCAGTTAACGGATTCTGTGGCTAACAAAAGACGCGACCCCAGACGTCAGGGGCGGACTAAGGCCTAGGCAACCTAGGCATGTGTCTAGGGCCCGTAATTTTTGGGGCCCGAAAATTAGGTTTTTAATTTTTATAATTAATTTTTATTTTAATTTAACAGAAAAACGTGATATTGATAATTATTGCTGAAACATATCCAAATTATGCCGAATCGTTGATTGATAAAGTCGACAAGTGTGGACAAGCGTTCTCATGCTTATGCATCCACGCCCTCGAGCGTTGACTTGTGTAAATACGATTGAGCCTCGCGCTACAGTGGCTAGAATATATAGTGTGTCGTTCGCTATTTTATTCCTACAATACATTAGGTTCTCGTTTTTATGCCTCACCAGAGGGCACTCGAATCGGTTGTAATGTTACTTAGATCAGTTTACATAAAGCATTTTCAGTGGTTTTTCGTTTGTTTTTGACTTTGTGTAGAACGATTTTCGTCCCATTTTTGAAAAAAAAAAAAATGTCTGAAGTTTATAAAAATAAGAATTTACAAAGGCATTGNTATCCAAATTATGCCGAATCGTTGATTGATAAAGTCGACAAGTGTGGACGAGCGTTCTCATGCTTATGCATCCACGCCCTCAAGCGTTGACTTGTGTAAATACGATCGAGCCTCGCGCTACAGTGGCTAGAATGTATAGTGTGTCGTTCGCTATTTTATTCCTACAATACATTAGGTTCTCGTTTTTATGCCTCACCAGAGGGCACTCGCTTCGGTTGTAATGTTACTTAGATCAGTTTACATAAAGCATTTTCAGTGGTTTTTCGTTTGTTTTTGACTTTGTGTAGAACGATTTTCGTCCCATTTTTGAAAAAATAAGAATTTACAAAGGCATTGTTTTGTACCTGGTTGCAAAACTGGAAATAATGTAAAGGAGAAACGTACATTATTTTCGGCCCCAAAAGACAAAGAGCTTCGAAAAAAATGGAGTAAGTTAATTCCTCGCAGTGACAAAATTTTTTATGAATATTATTGTGTTTGCGAGCTTCATTTTGATGAGCAGTTTATTGAACGGAAGTTTAAACATATAATTAATGGTAAAGAAGTTACAATTCCTAGAGATTGTCTTAAACTTGTGTCAGATGCTATTCCAACTATCTTTCCAAATTTGCCTATTCCCCAGAATTAGGATATAAATATTTGATGACAGCAAGATTAAGTCAAAATAAGTTGGAAAATCTCTTTAGTATCATTAGACCAGGGCCGTGCAGTAGATTTTCTAAGTATGATGCAAGTCTTCAAAATGCCGTCCCTTATATGTTTTTTTGCCACCCCTTATATAAATTATTAGTCTTATATAGGCTATAATTATTATTATTTGGTGTATCTTACCAGGGCCATGTGGTAGATTTTCTAAGTATGACGCAAGTCTTTGAAATTCTGCCCCTTATATGTTTTTTATGTTGCCCCCTCGTGGTGCCGCCTAATGCGGCTGCATCTCTGCATCAGACAATCCAAGGGTTGTAATGACCATCGTAATCCTGATGAATTTTTAACTATTGTGGAAAGTTTGAGTTTTTACAATTTAGCTAAAACACCAAGAAATGGCAATACTTTTCCCAATATTATTAGCTGTTTAATATATCCAAAACAGCAATTTATGAAGAATGATCAGTCCAGATTTTTTAGAATTGACAATTTTCTTGAAAGCAAAAAATTATTAAAGACTAATGAATATTTAAAATGTGAGAAACTAGAACATTCAGATATTATTCATCAACACAGTAATTTGCAATTAATTTATTATATTTCTGGATATGTGGTAAAAAAGTTTTTACCAAAAACATCCTGCACTGATTGTAAAAAGTGTCTTGATGCAAAATCTATTAATGCAACTGATATACATCCAGAATGTGCAGGATTTACAAAGGAGTTTGATAAAGGAGGATTGATATATCCTTCAATGCCACTATTTTATCTTATATGTGATATCGAAAATTTATTTACAGAGTGTTTTAGTTTCAACAAATTACATGAAGAGAGTATACTTGATATTTTATCTAATTTAGGAAATAAAAAGACAAGATATGTAGGTTGTGATATTCATAAACTTGCTTTAACTGAAAAAATTGTAAGATTTTATATTATAACGAGAATGCATTTTTATTTGAAACAAATACAGAAATGTCAGGAAGAAAAAAGAAAAAAACAATAATATTTAAAAATAAGACATACAAAATAAATTCATTAAAAATTTTTTAGTCAGAAATAAAAATATTTTCATGTTAATGTGTGTATCAAGTTTTTTAATCCATTACAATTATAATAATACTGAGTTAATATTGATTTATTAACATATTACTAATTATAAAGTTAACGAATTAATGTTTTCTTCGACAGTTTAAATACTGTATTGCTATAAAGATGAAACTCTGACATAATTTAAGTGCGAGATAATTTAGAACTTCTATAAAAATAACTTCAATTATATTAAATATAAAACTTATTTTAATTTTATAGAAATAATTAATGTTTTAAAAACGCGGGATTTCTGATTCTACTATAATGGCGAAAGTATAATTATTCTGTGGCGAGGATAGAGTTTTAGCTCCATTGCTATGAATGTAAACAACATCAGTAGTGACAACAGTGCCTCTAGTGTAAAGCGCTTATCTCGAACCTGTTTTTAGACACGAACGACACACTATATATTCTAGCCACAGTACTCGCGCCTTTACTATGCACTTGTTTAAAAAGTCAAACGTAGCTATTTGAAATTTGTGTCTCCTGAACGTATTGCATCTTATGTGAGTTATGATTGAAAATTGTGCAATTAAGACTTAAGTACCTAGACTTGATTGCAAAAATATTGTTTTGGATTCATAGTTAAAACTCTTAGTTGACCAGGGTGTCTATTCGTAGACACCCTATTTTATTTTTAAATTCACCAGGGTGTCAATTTGTAGACACTTTGTAAAAATTCGAAAATTTAAAAATTTTTTGCCAACAGATGCCAGCACTTGACGGTAACGTCTTCTATACAGTCTGTTTCACATATTTGCATCCAGGTGTCGTNACATCAGTAGTGACAACAGTGCCTCTAGTGTAAAGCGCTTATCTCGAACCTGTTTTTAGACACGAACGACACACTATATATTCTAGCCACAGTACTCGCGCCTTTACTATGCACTTGTTTAAAAAGTCAAACGTAGCTATTTAAAATTTGTGTCTCCTGAACGTATTGCATCTTATGTGAGTTATGATTGAAAATTGTGCAATTAAGACTTAAGTACCTAGACTTGATTGCAAAAAGATTGTTTTGGATTCATAGTTAAAACTCTTAGTTGACCAGGGTGTCTATTCGTAGACACCCTATTTTATTTTTAAATTCACCAGAGTGTCAATTCGTAGACACTTTGTAAAAATTCGAAAATTTAAAAATTTTTTGCCAACAGATGCCAGCACTTGACGGTAACGTCTTCTATACAGTCTGTTTCACATATTTGCATCCAGGTGTCGTCTTGTTGACCTATAAAACCGTTAGTAGGAATTTTTGAAATTCACTNACTGTATCTCCCTATGTGACTAGTCTCCTAATCCATATGGCTAAACACGAGATATGGTTGGCCAGGTGCAGGAAGGTGTTTGATCACAAACACACCACCCACCGCCTCTTTCGTATCAAAATCCATGAGGCTTAAGCTCGCAAGCTGCTCTCGGACTTTAAATCTCTGTCACGGGCAAATTTCAATTCTCTATGGAATACCCCCAACCAGATCCTCTGGACCTGAAAGGACGGTAAACCAATTCTTAACGATTTATCCTCCTAAGTGCACAATAGCATGTAAGATAGAATAGTTTATGTTTTAAGTCCTCTGTTTTGTCCTCTTTGGAATGTGGACTCCACCCTTCTGCGTGTTGGTCCTCACCTTCCTCTCGACTTGTCTGTTCCCTGTGTCTTCCCCTATACAAGACTATATGTTTTTCTTTTTTGGCGGTTTCTGCCCAGTTCCTATTTATCCAATGATTCCCTTGTCACCTGTTCAATGGGATAGGATACTGTCTTTTCCAGTCTTATGGCCGTTGACTCCCTTGCCGTACTGGCTTGTGTGACAAGGCAACAACCACTGTCATATTTCTAGTAGTCTCTTCTATCCTCGCAGCACAGAGAACGGCCTTACATTCTAAGGTGGGGGCTCTGTGCAGCGAGGAGGTACTGTTTCAAGGATTAAGCAGTTATTGCGGATGCGGGTGGCTGCCTTTTGTCACTTCGCAGGGGTTATTTCCCCCCGTATAACATTTATGAGAATCAGTATCTGTTCCAGTTTTTGGTAAGTTTTTTAGCCTAACGTCTATTTTTGCTTTCCTATAGTCTTCTAACTTCTGCCGAAGGTTGGCCTGCACAGTTGAAACACATTGTGTATTCGCTGACCTTTCGAACACACTTTTACTACTAGGGGGCAAGCAGCCCGCTGCACCCCCCACTTTTTATTCCTCCCCCCTTCCTCCGCCTTTTCTTGGGTTCTTTCCCAGGAGGCTCCCCGCCTCTTTACCTTAACTGCTACTCCCTCACTTTTGATCTTAGTCAGCAGTTTCTGCATTTTTGGCGCTTTTTGTCACCCTCCCTCCCAGTGCTTACCCCTTCATTTTTTGTGGTGCGCGCTTTGTTTTGTGTGGTGTTCCATTATATCCGGTGGATTATCGTTGTGTTGTGCTTAGTGCTACTATAGGGAGTTTACTCTTCAACTGTGTGGATACCGCAGTGGTGTGTTCCTCCATCCTTCTTG
This sequence comes from Centruroides sculpturatus, assembly GCF_000671375.1. Classification (NCBI taxonomy): domain Eukaryota; kingdom Metazoa; phylum Arthropoda; class Arachnida; order Scorpiones; family Buthidae; genus Centruroides; species Centruroides sculpturatus. The sequence continues at coordinate 854,130 of NW_019384324.1, forward strand.
TGTACTGTGTCATCGCAGCCTCATCAACATGGATACCCTGAGCAGATCCAGCACCTATGCTCAAGTGACATCGGCCCCTCTCGTGGTCCACCTAGCTCCTGGCATTGACGGTGGGCTTCACAGATGCTGACCCTCCAGTGATGTCGCACCCCTCCTCACCTCTAATCAACGAACAAGTCAACGAACAAGTCAACGAACATTTGCAACCAAATGAAATGGACATGGACCAGGATACAGAACTGAGTGAGGACAAGATAAAACAGTATACTACGATCCGCTCAATTAGGATTGCTGCTAAAGGACAAGTCCAGATGACTGATATAATAACGGCATGTGAAGACATCATAGGCCAACTGGGCGAAGTGGAACAGGTTTACTATAAACCAAACAACCTGATCGAAGTAGGACTCACAACGGTGGAGGCGAAAGAGAAGATCATCGGCCACACTTTAAAGGTAGGCAATTCTAATGTTGTTTGTGAGAGCCTTGACGAAGACCTCTTAATGGTCATTGATAGGTTTGTGCCTAACAAGGCTGATAAGGAGATAGTCAAAAGCGTTCTCTCGGTTTACAGGAAAGTCAGTAAAGTGTTAGTCCACACAGTCACAGTTAATGATAGAAAATTCAAAACGGACACTTACAGGGTACTAATTAAAACTAGAAAGCTCCTCCCAAACTTTGTGGAGATACTGGGAAGCAAAGTAGAACTACTATACGTAGGGCAAAAAAAACAATGCTGGCGATGCGGGAGCCTGTCGCACGAGATAAAAGATTGCAATGTAAAATTATGTCACAGATGCAAAAGTCCCAACCATCTTGTAAGGGAATGCCCCAACTGCTACAACTGCCAACAAATACACAGTATGGAGGAAAAATGCCCCAAACCTACATTAAGTGAAATATACAAATCAGGAGGTAGAAACAAAATAAAAGCGAGAAAAAGGGAAAGAAGCTTAGAAAAACAAAAAGTACAGCAAGACAAAGTTAGGGAGAACCATGACAACAATAACACTCAGAAAGAGAGTAATGACAACCAAACACCTGATGAAAATCAGGAAAGTGGTAGAGAGACAACGGAGTATCAGGAAAACAAAGAGGTACAGGAAGTAACAAATAGACAAACTGATAGAATAGAAAAAAAACATATTAGTAAGGAGGAGAGCCTAGAAGAGAGGATAGAAGAGCATAAGAATGCAGCAGTTGTGAAGGAGAAAATACTATCAATAAGCCTAGACGCAAGCCTCACTAAAGAAGAACTAATCGAGAAAGTAGAAAACATTATAACAGTCGCAGACAAGAAAAAGGTAAGAAAAAGTGAAAGAATAAATGCCCAATCCAATAACAACATTCAGATCTAACATATTTAGAGATTTGACATTAATTTTATCGGCCATGAAAGATGAGGCCAAACAGATTTATCTGCTGAACCTTACCTTGGCTGACAGCACAGACATCCTTATGTTACAAGACACTAATCTCTATGACTTCTATGACTTAAAAAAGTTAAGAAAAATATTCACCCAGTATAATATTTATATCTCCTTTGCCCCTAGGAGGGGTTCCGGTGTAATAACAATGATACGTAACAATATCAAAGTCAACGATTTTAGAACCGACACGAACGGCAGAATCCTGACAGTAGACATCAACTTTAATAACAAATTACTAAGATCTACGCCCCCCTCAACTTGCTGAGCGCAAAGAACTTTTTAATTTTCTTCCAAATTACTTAATCGGAAAGAGAGACTTCCTAATTTGCAATGATTTCAACTGCGTACTAAATCAAAGGGATAAAAATGTCTGCCTACATCCAGATGGATCCCGTAGTATCCTGAAAGACTTAATAGAAAGTTACGAACTCAAAGATGCCTACCGCACACTCTACCCCCAAGCTACGCCCCCCTCAACTTGCTGAGCGCAAAGAACTTTTTAATTTTCTTCCAAATTACTTAATCGGAAAGAGAGACTTCCTAATTGGCGGTGATTTCAACTGCGTACTAAATCAAAGGGATAAAAATGTCTGCCTACATCCAGATGGATCCTGTAGTATCCTGAAAGACTTAATAGAAAGTTACGAACTCAAAGATGCCTACCGCACACTCTACCCCCAAGCTGAGGAATACACCTGGAAAGGTAGAGGAATAAAGGAACGACTGGATAGGATCTATCTTAGCAGGGATGCTGGAAAAACTGAAAGCATTAATATCTACCAACTAGTCAATCATGGAAAAAAGATCTCGGATCACAAACTCATTAATCTATCCCTAGTCTCCAATATCATCAAAAAACAGATAAACAAAGTTAAAATAAACAATACCATCCTCTCCGACACAGCTTTCCAACGAGAGGTCAAAGACACCCTAGACAAGATAAAAACCAATATCACATGGGAGACCTGGAAAACAACAAAAAAGAAGATTATCGAAATTACTAACAAAACATGGCTACGACTAAAAAAAAATAACTTTAACCGACTAAAGCACCTACAAAGAGAGCTTAGTAATGAAATCACAAGTAAAGACAAAAAAAAAGGCTAAACAGCTCGAACAGGAAATAAGCAAAGAGATGGAAAACAGAATAAAAGATACCTATATAAAGTACAGAATGAGCAAACTAGGGATCGAGAGATTCGCAGAAAATATACTTTTTAAAAGAAAACCGAAACCAAAAGAGTCAGCATCGCTAAACAGTCTAATAATCAACGGAACTCGAACATAAAATGAAAATAAAATTATAGCAGAGTTCCAAAACTTCTACAACAACCTGTATCGAAGGCCTAACACCAAATGGGAACTATGGGAGAGGATCAAAAAAGAAATCAAACCAGAAAAAACCGAAAACGAGAATATAATCAATAAAAAAATCACGAAAGAAGATGTCACCAGTGCCATAGATGAACTCCATACTAGGAAAGCTCCCGGAGTAGATGAGCTCCCAGCAGAAATTTACAAATTCTATAAAGAAGATATGACAGAGATCCTCTCCAAACTTTATAACATTGATACCAAAAATCAAGAATTTAATCTAGGCAAGATGAATCTTATTAACAAAAAGGGTAACACCACCAGACAAGTGTGTGACTACAGACCAATCACCATATTAAACACGGACTACAAAATTTATAGTATAATCCTAGCTACAAGACTCAAAAATATTCTCCGCAACCACATTAGTGCAACACAAACCGCAGGTGTAAAAGACCGGACAATACAAGACAATACAATGTTTCTGAATCTAGTACAAGATATTTACATCAAAAGGAAGGCACCTCTCTCCATCCTCACGGTTGACGTAGAGAAAGCCTTTGACACAGTCAATAGGGAAATACTATGGAGCATGCTTACTTGCCTAAAGTCTAAACGAAGAAGAAACTAATAAAATCAAATATCTCTATCTACAGCCTAAAACTAAAATCGTTATCAATGGAAAAGAATCAGAGTACATCAATTGTGAAGCTGGAGTTAGGCAAGGGTGCCCATGCTCAATGATTCTCTTTACCGTATATATCGAAGGTCTACTAAATATGATAAACAACGACAACCTGATCACCCCCATCCATATCCCGGGTATGAACAAAAAGATCAAATACATAGCCCATGCTGATGATATAAACTTTTTTATCAATGACAATGTCTCACTTAATAGAATTACTTAGTCACTCAATACCTTCTGCAATACCACTGGAATGAAAATTAACATCAATAAAAGTA
>NW_019384325.1:0-3464 GCF_000671375.1 Centruroides sculpturatus
AAGAAAGGGGTGTATTTTGCATTCAGAGACCAAGGTGCCTGTCTGTCTCTCATTGCCATCAAGGTTTACTACATCACGTGCCCCGAAATTTCCAACAGTTTCGCGTATTTTCCCGAGACTCCGACAGGGAAGGAGGTGACAGCGATAGTAACGGTAGAGGGACAGTGTGTGGCCAATGCAGTGGTGGTCGAGACTCCGAGATTACTGTGTAAAGGAGACGGAAATTGGACTTTACCATCGGGTGGTTGCAGTTGTATGGCTGGATATGAACCGTTGGGTGAAATCTGCGAAGGTATGTCCCCTTATCAGTAATTGTAGTAAAGAATTAATTTAAAATTTTAGTCGGTTGAATAACATAATCGTCAAATATTACTTCTGTCGAAATATTGATAGATTGGTTCCCTCTAAGCCAACTATTTGTCCAATAAGAAGATTACTCGGTTTGTATGTTTGGTTTAGAAGTTTCTCTCTCTCCCGTCATCCTTTCAGCCTTAAGGCATTCTGTCGGACTGAATGTCATTAAGAAGTAATTCCCCGGTAAATATAAGTGAGATGCTTAATTAATTCGTTTTAATTCGGTAAAACTTTCTTGGTTATTTACACAACAGAAATTGGACTTGCACAACTGCGCTTAGTTAGAAAGCAAACAAACGTGTAACTTTGTGTATTTTTCAGCTAACCTTTGTTATAACTTCCTTCCCTTCTCCTTTTTTTTATATATATATATAAAAATCGCAAACTTGTATTATCATACTTAAAAAAAAAAATTGAAAAGAAGCAAAGATCCAGTTACAGCAGGAGGGTATCGATCGATGGATATTTTGGTCCGTTTCTTCTAATCCATTCACGTATTACGAATTTAACGTTTATAATTGACATTTTTTTTTGGTTATTTGCAGCCGTTTTGTCGAAGCATTTCAGTTAGTGCCATTGCTAATTTCTGCAGTTCACTTAGTGCCATTGAGAATCTCTTGAAGCTTCGTGCAGCTAGTGCCATTGAGAATTTCATGCAGACCACTACCTTTTTTTCCTTCAGCTTCAACACAAATATGGAAGCTGCAAGAAAAAATAGGAGCTTTAAAATCGTGTAGAGTACGTTGCACATCAAAGGCTAGCTGCACGGGTACTGATGAGAATAAAACCCAACAGGAGAATATGGGTTTCGTCCGCTTGACTCGTCAAAGCAATCACGAATGGCGTGACAATACAGCTCTTGTCTGAATAAAAAGGGAAAGCAACAAGAAGGAAAAAAAAGGCAGCAAAAAATCAAAATACGATTGTCCAACGAAGAACGACGCATTATTTTTTTTTTAAGGAAAGAAAATAGCATTATTAATCCTACTATAATTACTACGTATTTTTGTTTAGAGAATAAGAAGGGGGGAAACATTTAGAAGAGCAGGAATTACGACCCGGTGTGTATATCTCTTATGGTACATTAGCTCGTGCTGCATAACTAGTGGCAACCTTAATTGCTACTCACTCAAATTAATTTACGGTATCCATTATGAATGTAGGTCCTAATGTCGAGTTATATGAAATTTAGTAACACTGGCGGAAACTGTTCCCGTCCTAATACTCAATGATACGAAACTGGAGGAAGATGGCTGTTTTACATATCTATACAACACGGGGGATTATTCTGCTAGAGGTTTCCGAACTGTGCCATTTTAGATAAGTTTGCATATCTATACAAATTTAACTAGTTCGTGTATAATGCCTTCCAATCTTCGTGGGGATATTCTTTTCAAATATTCTAGTTTTGCACGCGACTTTTTTCCTTATTCCTTTCTTCTCTTTCGTCTGTTTCTTCCCTCTTCACCTACCCTATTGTGTTTTTCAATTGAAGAATCTTTTCTTACAAATGTTTGTATCTTATTTTATTGAATTTCGGCCATTTTGATTTCTTTTATTATTATTATTATTATTATTAATTACACACAAAACGCGCGATGTTTCATGGAGGAATTGCGTAAAATTCCTGTTTTTTTTTTCTTTTTTTCTCTCTTAAATATATTTTTAGTGTGTCCTGTAGGAACGTTTAAATCGAACGTTGGGGAAAATCCTTGCTATTTCTGTCCTCCTCATAGTGATGCACCTTATCGAGGATCAATGGAATGTCGATGCGATGATGGACACTACAGAGCACCTACTGATGCAGCATACAGTCCGTGCACTCGTAAGATTTATTATTATTATTATTTTTTATTCTAGACATACGAACTATTCTAGAATTAGTGTTACTTTTAACTACTGTTTGCTTTACAGAACCACCATCGGCTCCACAGAACCTCTCTGTAATTTTTGTAGACCAATCGACAGTGGTTCTAGAATGGCAAACTCCTTCGTATCTTGGTGGTAGGTCGGATCTAGAATATAGAATCGCGTGCGAAGGTTGCAGCCCTTCCGTGGTGTATTCACCTTCCGATAGGGGTTTTAACGATACCAAGGCAACCATCTCGTCCCTAAACTCAGTTACCTCATACAAATTCCAAGTCTATGCAGAAAATGGTGTTTCCAGTATGAGCAGGAGCCATTCCTCGGACATAATAGTAACAACCGAAGCTTCTGGTAAGTGTTTGATGCTATCTTTTGACGCTATCTCATCTGTATTCTTGAATAATATTCAATTTAATAATGAAACATCCCTGGTGTATCCCACGCTACCGTTTTAATTGATCGATTTTGAACGTTGCAAGGGGGGTGGGGGTGGGGAGAAAGTAGGAGTAAAGACTATTCGAGTCTTATTAAATTGTTAAAATCTCGAACAATTAATTGCTATGAGATAAGTCGGCTTCGGACGGATATACACACACATACGCGCGCACACTTTAATAACTTAAAGGTTTCATTTTGGAATTGAGATATGACGGTTGCTATGGCGAATGATATGATAAAAAATTAAAGATTTTATATATATATATATTTTTTTTTTTCTTTACTTTCATTCTGACTTCCCTTTATATATATATTTTTAGTATCTTCTGAAGTTAGGAACGTTAGAATTGTCAACGTTAAAAGTACCGAATTGATTTTAGCTTGGGATGCTTTATTGGAATCTAAAGACGAGTTGCAAGCTTATGAAGTGAAATATTTTCAAAAAGGGTTCGAGAGAAACACCTCCATATTAAGGACAATGAACGAAGAGATTCTGATTAACAATTTGCAAGAGAATACTGCTTATGGTTTTCAGGTATGGAACTTCTTTTGTACCTTTTCTGAACGTGTGACTCGTGTTTTTTGGGAGATTTAAGGTGTACTCTATAAGTTACGCATGTTTTTTGGGAGATTTAATGGTGTACTCTATAAGTTACGCATGTTTTTTGGGAGATTTAATGGTGTGCCCTATAAGTTACGCATGTTTTTTGGGAGATTTAATGGTGTGCCCTATAAGTTACGCATGTTTTTTGGGAGATTTAATGGTGTGCCCTATAAGTTACGCATGTTTTTTGGGAGATTTAATG
>NW_019384325.1:9435-119752 GCF_000671375.1 Centruroides sculpturatus
AATCACTGCAATAAATTTAAAAAAATCCTCATTTAATTTATACAGATATCGTCTAAAATCGTTCTAAAAATCTCCTAAAATTTTTAACTATAAAAAAAATATTTTAGATAATTTTTTTTCTATTAATAAATAAAATTTTTTTACTAAAATTATCTTAAATTTCAGATTTTTTTTAAAGAAGAAATAAGCAAAGATATAAATTTTTTCGAACATTTTAAACACGTTTTAAAGTTTATTTTTAACATAAAAAATCAAAATAAAATTTCGTATTTTAATAACTTTTTTCAGTTTAATTTAGTTTTTTTTAAGTTTTCTTTTCTTACATTTTATGACACTTTTTGTACTTTAAAAAACCGAAATTTTTGGTTTTTTAAAGCATTTTTTAAAAGAATTTTTTAAAGGAAATAAATGCTTATTTCTATAAATTTAAGTTATATTTACGTAGAAATTCTTTAAAAAATTTATATTTTTTTAAGTTTGATTTAGATTTTAACATTATTTTTGGCTTCTTTTCTATGTTTTACGACACTTTTCGGACTTCTAAATCTAAATTTTTACATTTTACAGCGCTTTTAAAGTAATTTTTAACGAGAATTAGTAGGAAAACGCTTTATTTGTATATCAAGAGTATATTTATGCAGAAATTCTAAAAAAAATTCACATATTTAAAGCATTATTTGACTCGTTTTTATCGCCCGAAATCAAAAAATTGGAATGAGTAGATCACGTTTTAATTCCGTAACTGTCATGTATTATTCACGTTTTACGATTTACTGCAAATTCAGTCATTAATTTCTTTATCGATGTATGCATAATGAAAGATTTTTATCAAAAAAAAAGTCACGAAAAGTCGAAAAAATCAAGCGCTTAACATATGCCAAGATCACAGTCCAATGTGTAATCTATGAGAAGTAAACTACCCTACGACAGTATAAGATTTACTGCTACTGGCTCGGGTCATCTTCTATTGTTTTAAAGATAAACAATAATTTTTTTTTTTTTTTTTTTACATTGTTCTCTTCACGAACATCAACACAAACGGATGCTAAACTTTGATAATGGGGAGGGAAGTTGTGTGTTTTCTAAGTTGTTAGAAAACATAACTTTCCTCTCCCTTCTTACCTTGGCGATTTTCTGATTAATTTTTGTACTAAATTCTAAAAAATTTATTTCAAAAAACTGCTTTATGGTGTCTAAAGTTCGTGTGTGGGCGAAATTCTAAAAATTTTTTGACTGTTTATCTGTTAAATTTAAAGATAAAAAAAAAATATATTTAAAAATTTGTTTTAAAAATCCTCAAAAAACATTTAGGATTTCAATTGTATTTTATTGTAAAAATTGACAAAAAAAATCAGATGAAAAATTTACAGAAATTTTCTTAAATATCAAGAAATTGTGTGAAATGAAAAATTTCAAAATAATTTTCTAGCAAAATAAAAATCCCCAAAAATTCAAAACAATTACTAAAAAATCTAAAAATTTAGAAGAATTACTTTTAAAAACCCCGAAAAATTCAAAATAATTACTAAAAACACTCCCAAAATACCAAAATAATTACTAAAAATCCCAAAAAATTCAAAAGATTTACTAAAAAACCAAAAAATTCAGAAGAATAACTTTAAAACCCCCCAAAAATTCAAAAGAATTACTAAAAAAACCCAAAAAACCAAAAGAATTACAAAAAAACCCCAAAAAGTCAAAAGAATTACTAAAAAAACCCAAAAAATTCAAAATAATTACTAAAACCCCCCCCAAAAAACCCCAAAAAAGTCAAAAGAATTACTAAAAAAACAAAAAAAACTCAAAAATTTTGAAATAATTCTTTTAGAAAAATCAAAAAGTTTTCAATAAAACCAAAAAATCAGACATATTTATTTCTTTTTAACAAACACAAAATAATCAAAACAATTTTCTAACAATTAAGCTTATTAGAAATTCGAGAAAAATCATTAAAAAAAATTTTTTTTGATTAATAAATAACGAAAATTAAAAAGTCGAAAACTAAAAAAAAAAAAAGTAAAACAAAAATACATTAAAAAAAAATTCGATTAAAGGTCAAAGAATAATCATTGACAAATAAAGAGGAAATTTCTCAAAAAAGACCATTTAATTTCACTTGATTATTTTACTCCGAAGATAAGAAAAAAAAATTTTTATATACATTTTTAAATTAAAGAAGACAAATTTGCTTATATTTCTTTTTTTTCTGTTTTCTTTTTTTAGATGTGACTTTTCTTCATATGTACATGATTAATTACGTCGTACCCCAAGGCTACTACATGAATATTTAAAATCCCAGACGTAAGAATATTACAGCCACCAAAAATAGATATATCGTACGAAATTTTTCTAAAAACACAATTTTTTTTCTGTTGGTTTTTTTATATATATAAACCTGAAAAATTAATCAAACGGTTAGATTTTCTTCATTAAATTCCGACTGTATTTTCCTCCCTCTTATTTACTCCCTTCTGGGAAGAAATGCGTTTTTACGAGTGTTTTTTTTTTGTATTTTTTGGCCCGAAATTCCCTGTCTCCAGTGTTTTTGAAGCCGAAATTTCCCTTTTCGAGTGCTTTTTGTTGTTTTTTTGGGTCCGATTTTTTTAGGTGATTCGTTATCAGTTTTAGATAAATCGATGAATAGATTTGATGTGAAAATGGCGATAACATGCAGACCACCACCTCGATACTATTCCCAATAGGGATCTACTATTGGATGTCATACAATAGATTGGATCGTCCACTCCAAGCATCTAGAGAGCTTTACGTGTAGATAATGGAAGCTCTGTTGTTGACACCTCCTCTAATCAAGCACATATCACATATACCCTTCTAATGCTACCTATAATAACTATAATTGGACTAAATGGACGTTGATATTCGGTAAATACCCTCCTGTGTGCTTTCTTTACGTGTTTTCGATAGGTATGTCTCTCTCTCCTTTTATATTTTTAAGTTAAATGTTGCAAATTGATTAGAAATTTCATTCCTTAAGAAATGTATATCCTGGTATATCTTGAAGGTATGTATTTAACCTTCTAAACACACTTAAGAAGTGGTTATCACCATTTTTCAACTAAAAATATTGAAAAAGTAACAGAAATAAAATTTTATATTTAATAATATACCTATAATAAATCAGAATTAACGTCTGAGGCAGTCTAAAGAAGTGTTTCTGGATCTTTAGTACTTTTAAGGAACGTTGAAAGAAATATCACCCCTATGAAATATGTATCAGAATACACCTCTAAAAGTACATCTAAAGAAGTGCTTCTCAATCTTTAGCCCTCTAAAAATTGTTTAAAAAATGCACCTGAAAGAAACGTGTATCTGAAAACACATCTCTAAAAGAACATCTTAAGAAGTGTTTCTCAAGCTTTTTGGAGGAGCGTCACACTAAATTAAGAAGTGATATATTAATTTAATCATCGTTAAGTAGGAAATTTCACATACCCAAGCTTCGACACTCAAGGTTAGAGTATCTACTCATCCCTAACAAAGCCAAACCCTTAATTAAACTCGCAGGATCTACGTTGTTCCCTATTGTTATCCGGTATGCATAAGCGATACTTATAAATTTCTAAAGAGATATCGAAGGTCTTGATATCAAGATAGGTTATCAACAACACGAGAAGTGTGATGAAAGGTTAGATCTATAGGTTAAGATATACTTTATCTTAATAATTCATATCAGTCGAGATGGGGATCAGCTAAAGTTTAATAGAGAAAAGAGCAAAACGTGTACACCAGCACGAAAGGGTTGAAGGGGAGGAGGGGAAAAAAAATGGGGTTTAAGAATTTCCAAAGCGAAAAATTAGCTACTGTATGAGATAGTGAATATGCTAATTGAGAATAATGCAAAGTGCAAATTCAAAGAGACTATTTGAAATGCAGATTTAGAAGAATGAGACTTAATTAGTCTTTGAGAAGCACGGATTTGCCAGAGTTGCTGATGCACCTTTCGTATAAACGGAAAAATATGATGATGATGATAATGATGCAACCTGCATATAAAGAGTGGATAAAGAAGATGGCATCGTCAGGTAGAGGAAAGAAAACGTTGATGATGCATCTACTGAATAAATAAAGGAAGAGAAATTGGAGTAAAAATAAGAAAAAAAGTTGGTGAAATCTTCATATAAACAGAAGATGAAGACACTGATGATGTATTCTTTATATAATCAAATTGAAGATTGTGATGATGCATTTGTTACATAAAAAGAAAAAGGAGGAGGAAGAGAAGGAAAAAAGAAAGAAGGGAGGTAGAGAAGAATGAGGAAAAAGAGGAGAAGGGAGGAAGAGGTACCGAAGATTTAAGAGAAAACGGGAGAAGGAGGGAAGAAGGAGTAGGAAGATGGAAGAGGATAGGGAAGAAGAAGAGAAGAGAAGAGAAGGAGGTGGGAGGGAAGAAGAGAGGAAGAGACGTAGGAGAAGAAGAGAAATAGGGGAAAAAGAGAAGAAGAAGATGGAAGAGAAAACGGGAGAGGAAGAGAAGAAGAATGAGTTGGAAGAGTAGAAGATGAAAGAGAAGAGGGAGGAGGAAGAGAAAGAAGCGACGAGGATGTTAAGACAATAACAATATTGCACCTAAGCAAAATAAATAAAAAATAATATTTTGTAAACGAATTTAAATCGTTACAAAATGTAAATCAACATTTCTAATCTTTTATTTCGACATTTTAAAAGTAAGAAAAAAAAATTGTTTAAATTTCATTAATAAAATTCCCACTTAATGCAAATTACAGTAGCAAATTATTATATTAAAAACATAGAAAAAAAGTAATTTTACGTAAAAGTCGATCATAAAATAATGAATTTTTTTCCCCTCAATTTTTCAAGTAATAATATTTTATAATTCCCGAGATAATAGACTCATAACCACTTTAGTCAATTTTCAATATGTTTTACTTCATTATCTAAATTAGTGGGCGTCAAAAATTAAGTGAGATGAGTCATAACATAGAAAATTTCTCCCCCTCCCCTTCTCTACTCCAAATAAAACTTTTTTTTAATATTAGTTTTGTTATAAACATTCTTCGATTTAAAATAATTTACTTCGTTTAATTGTTAGAAGGCTAATCTTTTTGGAGATTTGTGGCCCACTTGGAAGAGTGTAGAGGTTTTACACCTCTAAAAACATACAATGAGATGAAGATCCCCCATTTGCATTTAATAGAAGGGTTAAAGTAACTCGTTACTCTAAGTTTAAGAGGTTGGTTACGTTCCCTTCGTCTATAGTTTTATACAGTAGTTACGTTCCTTTCGAGTTTTAAGTGGTTGCTACTGAGTTTTACAGCGTGGTTACGCTCTCTGTCGGTTATAGATTGTAGTTACGTTTCGGTGGTTGATAGCGATAGACAGTAATTTTAGAAAGGAACCATGCTTTATACGACCGTTACGCTTCCCGTTTTAGATAGTAGTTACGTTGCTACTGAATTATAAAACGTGGTTACGTCGCTCTTCATTATAGATAGTAGTTACGCTTCGTGTGTAGTAGTTAATAGTTGTAAATAGTATATTTTTTGAATTTTAAAGTGTAGTTACGTTCCAGAGATTTCAGAAAGTGACTACACTTTATTACATACAGTCGTTACGTTTCCTACTGAATTTCAAAGTTTGTTTTCTACAATGTTCGTTTACGTTTAATATAGCTTAACGTAACATAGTTACGCTTACCGTATACATTAGTTAATAATATGCCTTCATTTTAGACGGTTGTTACGTTAGGGAGATAATTTATGTACTATATTTTTCGATAAAGTTATGTTAAGTAGTTACATTTTAATTGAGTTTCAGAGAAGTGGTTACGCCCTCTTATTTCAATAGTTACGTGCCATTTAAATTTTACAAAACAATTGTCTTGAGTTTTAGTATACGTTTTGAATTTTAAACAGTAGTTACGTTCGGTTACGTTTCTTCTAAGTTTGATAGAGTGGTTACGCTACATTTAAAATGATTGTAAAGATCTACTATCCTGGGCTTATATAAGGTGAATTTATAGGATCACCTGACCTTTATAATAGAAAATAACAGCAATAAACGTAAATTTAGTGTAACTATTTTCTGCAGTTTTATAAAAAAAAACCGTTACTTCCGGTGATTAAACATTTGGAAAATTCCATAAAATATGGCGAAATTTGGCCAAAGGTACGTTGATTTAGCTGAATTTTAGCATTTTCTAACACATTTCAAACGATCACGTGACTAAATTAATCATATATGTCCATAAAAGTATATTAAGTAAGTGATAGCACGTCACAGCTATTCGTAATCAGCCGAGTGTGAAGTAAACACGTGACGAAATGTATCCCTATTTTAAACTGTAACGTGATCAAATTCAGCTATTTTATTAAGTGATCACACGATCGCTTTTATTCCTCTTCACTTAATTATATAAGCACTTGCATGCATAATTAATCACGTGATTATATTTAGTGTTTATCGAGTGATTACGTTTAAGCTACATATATTAAATGATCACACATTAATTATCACGTGATCAAATTTAATCATACCTAATCGATCTCCTGATCAAACTAATAGGAAATTAGGAAGGCGCTTAGGAGCTTTTCTATTTCCTATTTAGATCACTATGTGTAACCCTATTCCTCTGTTTCCCCATTCCTTACTTCCTGATCAGACTGCTATGTAAAACCTTATGCAAAAACCCTATTCAGATCGCTTTAAGGAACCCTATTTCCTTCCTTTCCTTTTCCTACTCCCTATTCAGACTAATATGTATAAAACCTTATGCTAATAGCTTTATAAAACACTATTCCCTATTCAGATCACTATAAAACCTTATTCAGATAGCTATTTGAAACCCAACTCCTTACTCACATTGCTGTATAAAATTCTATTCCTTTATTCTCCTACCCTACTCCCTACTCACACAGCTATAAAACCTTATTCAGAACACTATATGAAACACAATTCCCTATTCACACAGCTATAAAACCTTATTCAGAATGGTACAGGAAACTCAGTTCCCTATTTAGATCACTATAAAACCTTAGTAAGACCTCTATAAGAAACCCTATTTAGCTTTACGGAGACACACGATCGAATATACTCGTACACACATACATAAACAGATACACACACATATACATCGTCTAACCTACAAAGAGCTATAAAAATCAAAATAGCTTTTTAATCATAAAAACCCATCGATTAGAAGAATAAAAAAAAAACAATTCATTAAATTAATTTGAAGTAAATTCGTATTCGATAAATCGAGCGAACGGGCAGACAAACATACAGCCAAAGCTTGGCCAAGAGGAGGAGAAGAAAAAAAATTTTTGATAACGAACTAATGAAAATCCCATTTTAAATAAATGAAGTTTGATAAAAGTTTAAAAGCGTGACTAAATAACTAAAAATTTCTTTGAAATTTCTAAAATACAGATTTATATACATTTAATGATCAGAAGTCACGAGAATGTTCGCTCCTCTTGGAGGAACCATTCGAATTATTTATAACAACAACAATTCCTGACGTCAATTTAATTAACTAAAGAAGATGACCTTTAACCCTGTTCCCCGTTTTTTTTTACGTATTTAATGGAGGAAAGTGGAAGCGAATCTGCGTGGTGGCAGATTCTAAACGTAGCGGATGCATGAACAGACTTACATATACACCTAATGGTAATGTCTGCTGGTGCCAGATGGCAGACATGGCGGGTTTTATGTCTTCTGGTAATGGCCAAAGGTAACTGATGGTGGTAATAAACTTTATCCACCAACAACAGATATCTCTGAATGATTCGACCCATCTTTTTTCCCATCAACGTAAGCAGAAAACACATACTACACCCGGTATAATAATAGTGTAATAGTTATCCCTCCCTTGACCCCCTTTTTTAATTAATTACGAATTTTAAAATCGACTTTTCCCCGAATTCTTTGACGATGCTAATCGTGCACGTATCCATGGTGGTTGCATCATACATCACGTGGATAATCGGAAGCCAATAGAGGAGAGGTGGCTAGTGGCATCACGTGACGGCAGGGCGTGCAATTAACGTTAGGATCTCTATTTACAGCGAGTGAGTGTCGAGGTCGACATCAGCATACTAATAAGATGTTCATCAACTTGCTTCATTTTCCTTTCAATCACTTATTCTAACACGCTCTGATGACTGCGACTAGTTTGGAATTTGAATTGATGGCTTCACATTTGTCTAGTGTTAGTTTGCCTTTGATTTTTCCTATTATATTATATGTTACGAGAGTTCGTGACTCGTTATAAGGGCATATAGTAAAAGAATGAAGTTTTAAATCTATTGGAAATTTCATTAAAATGTCTCCTTTCGTAATTCTTCACCTCTTTCAGAAATTCACTAGTTCCAACTACTTCCAAATAAACACAAAAAACACAATTCCTATTGAATTACTCGGTGGAAATACTTGGAAAGTTCGATTTCTAGTTTAAAAAATATCCCAAAAATATTTAGAGTTTGCCCAAAAAATTCAAAAATTCCCCCAAAAAATGCAAACAAAACTCTCAGAAATTTCTTTTTTTTCCCTATATTGTAAAGTATGCGAATTTCATTCCACTCTAAGATATTTATATCTAAAAAATTCCCTAAAAAATTTCAATTTCTATCGAAAAAAAAACTCAGAAAAAATTCAGTTTGTANTTATATGGTGTGACCAATGAGATTACACACATAGCTAAGTAGAGATAAGAGAAAGTGAGCATAAATACTGTTTACGTGACGTTTCTGAGGTATTTTTATGTAAAATAAACTCGATAGCGTAAAGTTTCTATTTCAAAAACTCTAAAAAAAATTATTTTTGATAGTGAAAACCTGTCATCAATCACAATGTGATGCATATTGCCACGTGTGGCGAGTGTGTAACTGTGAATACGACCAATTTTTATTTTTATTTTTATTTTCGCGACAGAAACGTAACAATTTCTAGCTTTATTTGCCATACAAAACCGTAAAATTACGATCAACAATAGATTTAGACATTCAAAAAACGATTCGCCTTTAAAATCTCTAGTAAATATGAATTTTTTTGTTTTTTTTAAAGCTTTAAGGTGTAAAAAATATCTTCAATTTTTAAAGTTGAGACGTGACACCATTAAAATATCACCGCGTAACGTCTTAACGGATGGATCGCGAACCCCAGCGAATCGTTAAAAGTATTTTTGAATGGCGTAACGATATTAAAATATACGTTTTTAAGGAAAAATTCAAGGAAAATAAAAGAAAAAATAATCAGATCCGGAATCATTTCTGCTGTGTTTTACATAAAAAAAAAACATTAATAATTTAATCAAATTTATTGCACGAATTCATGGAAAAATGAATAATTAATTCGTAAATTCGACCGTAACGAAGTTACTTGTAAACTATTTTAAATGCGATTATACATTTAAAGTTTGTAGTGTCAACTTTTTGATGATTTCCAATAAATTTTGCGACTTATTTAACGTGTTACATCAAAGAAAACTTTATTTTTTTGGAAATATTTTTAAAAACTTCGAATGCATTCGAATGACAAGGAAAGGGAATTTCCTTGTGATGTTTTACACTTTTTAGAAGTTGTGTACTGTACATTTGTGATGTAATGCACGTTTAGAAGCAGTGTACTGTACGTATATGGTATGTTGCACCTTTATAAGAGTATAAATTCGTGGTTTAGTGCACCTTTAAAGTAGTGTAATTCGTGGTTTAGTGCACCTTTAAAGTAGTGTAATTCGTGGTTTGGTGCACCTTTAAAGTAGTGTAATTCGTGGTTTAAAAGCAGTGTACGTGTGTGGTATAGCGTACGTTTTGAAGAGTGTACATTCGTGGTGTAGTGTACCTTTAAAATAAGTACACTCGTAGTGTAATGTATGTTTAAAATTAGTATAATTTTAGGTACTTTTCGTGTACTCACAAATAAAAATTAGTGCGTAGAAGATTAACGTAATTATTTTATTATAAGATTAATTAATTAAGGAATTTTATACAAAAATCCTTAAAGGATTAAACACAGTTCTAAAAAGAAATGAGTAATTTTCACAAATTACAATCTGATTTTATATAATTAAGCATTATATAATTAGGTGTAAGGTAGAGGTGTGTACATAAAGGAAACGAGATTAATGTAATTATTATTATTTTTTTGTGTGTGTGTAATTTAGGTGAGAACGAAAACAACTAAAGGCTGGGGCGAATACAGTAAACCAATTTATACGAAAACAGGTCAAACTGTCGGTAGCACAGGTGAGTTTATTGACTACAGAAAACACCAGGTAATAAGCATGTAACATGAAAGAGCTGTATAGGGCCTAATGTTACAAACTTTATCAGCAAACACAAAACAAAGAAGCCAGCAATGTCTAACAGACACATCTATTATCTGAAGCAAGCACAATATTGATTATTTCTGTAGCAGCATACCCAATACCTCTCTGGCAGGAGGAAATTTTTTCCCCGGTTTTTTTTTTTTTTTTCTTTCTTGTTTCAATAACTTTCAGAAAAATTTCTTTTTATTTCCTTCTGTTTATTAAGTTTGTATTGTTTTCTAACTTTAAATAAATAGTTTATGGATTAAAAAAGACAAAAATCTATTAAGATTTTTTGATTTTTTTTTAGCCTTCTACGTCGAAAAAAGAACTTGTGTGTGTGTTTTTTTACACGAGTTTAGTGTTTTTAATAGGTGTAAATTGTGCTTTTTTTTTGTGTGCCCTTTTTTTACAGCATTAATCGGCGACGAGGAACAAGTTCAGGTACGCATTATAGCTGGTACTACTGTAGCAGTTACCATGCTGATCATCGTCGTCATAGTCATGATTGTGTTATACGTCAGAAGGTAAATTAGCACTTGTTATCTGTAACGGTTGTAAATTTATCGACCTTTGAACTCACCTAACTTCGCCCCCCTCTTACAGAAATAGTGACGAGTGTAACAAGAAGCAACCTAGCGACTGCGATACGTTAGAATATAACAGAAACGGTGAAGGTAAGCGCACTTTCGGTTACGCTTTCGAGTGTTACTCTCTTCTAAAAATACTTCCTCCCTGTACTAGTGTTACCTCCCGTGGATTCTTTAGCTACTAACACACGAAGTAAGTGTTCTCTTCTGTACTAAACGGCAAAAAAAAAGAAAAAAACATCGGTCATTTCGTATACTTGTACTGATTTCTTTTTAACTGTTACAGTGATGACGTACATAGCCACCCCCGTGTACAGCTCGAGCAGGACATACATTGACCCCCACACTTACGAAGATCCTAATCAAGCAGTGTTGCAGTTTACAAAAGAAATCGATGCATCCAATATTACAATAGAGGCTATTATCGGAGGAGGTAATGAAGCTTATTGACACTAAAAAAAGGAAAAAACCCCTTTATAACATCGCTTACTCGAGAATACATTAAAAAATTCATCCTTTTTTTGCATGTTTTCAAGGTGAATTTGGTGATGTGTGTCGAGGAAGTCTGAAGATTCCGGGGTGGATGGACGTGACGGTTGCCATTAAAACCCTTAAACCGGGTTCATCAGAGAAAGCCAAGTTGGATTTTTTAACAGAAGCCAGCATAATGGGACAGTTTGATCACCCCAATGTTATATATCTGCAAGGTGTAGTCACTAAGTGCAATCCTGTTATGATCGTAACGGAATATATGGAAAATGGATCCTTGGATACCTTCTTAAGGGTAATTGTTAGTATAGAATTGATTTATACCCCTTAAAATATAATAAAGACCCTCTAAACAATTGATTTATGCCCCCTAAAATATAATAAAGACGTATAGTTCTATAGTAAGTGCTTTGGAATTTTTTTACAATGATGCATTTTGCGTCACTTCGCATCATGTCTAAGTCAAAACTATTTACTGTTACGCTGTGTTTTTTTTTTTTGTTTCTTGTTTTTTTGTAAATAGAATGAAATAAATGTAACGTGACGTTTGTTAAATAAATTTTATTTTGCTATAAATTTTCGAAATTTTTTTGAAAATAAACGAAGAAAATCGTAACCCCCGTAAGTCACTTTTAGTAAAGGTTAACTTTAACTTGCTCGTTGTCTTATTAAAAAGAGCGTAACTTCAACTTTGTTTTTTCTTTAGAAAAGGACAACCTCTTCGTTTATTTCTATTATTTTCTTGGGGTAGAAATGTAAATTTATAATATAAAGTACAGTACTACCTGTCTAAAACGAAACCTGTATAAAACGGACAAAATTCTCCGTAATGGAGGAATTTTCTATGTTAAAAATCTACCTAAACTAGTGTATTGGGTATACCGCGTAATTCCGGTTTACACAGGTTTTATTGTACAGTACTTGCTTTTTTTAAGCCAATTTTTTAAAATATTACAGTCGACTCCCCCATAACACTGTTGATAATTTCGTTTTATATGAATTCCATGTTGTACGAGTCACTTAGATTTTACAAATACATGTGCTGGGCTGTAAACGACTCACGTATTTGTAAAATCTAAGTGACTCGTACAACATGGAATTCATATAAAACGGAATTATCAACAGTGTTATNTTCTTAGACTTTGTTTAAATTCACTCCAAGAAAATTATTTTTTATTCATTTTTATGGATATTCGAAACCATTTTAAGTGTGTGTAGATTACAATCAAGTGCCAAAATGTAACAGTTCTCAATTTTATTTTGGCAGTGTATGGAGACGAGAAGACCAAAGTTTTGGATCCGGAAGTCTCGCTTCCACCTCCACAGGAGGAGGCGGAGAAACCGGGTGACTGAGGAAGTTTTGTATACGTGCAAAGTCGATCAAATTCTGCATTTTAAGAACTATTTTGATAAAATGTATATAAATAAGAGATTATATTCTATGAATAAAATTATATAATTTTCTATGGGAAGAATTAAAAATACTAATATTTTATAAAATTTTAGTGAAAGTGATTCCACTGTCCATTGTTTAACTAGTCAAAATAATTTTTTGTTGTTATTTATCAAATAATATCTTAGAATATTTTAAAGTAATTATTTTTTTATTTTTGTGTTTTGCTCAATTTTTGTTGATGCTTAAATAAAATTTTTAAAAAATATTTTGCTTAAAATAATGAAAATTGTGATATGAAGCTTTTTTTTCTTTCTATTTTTAAAAATTTTAAATTTTTATTTGTCTATTATTAAAATTAAAAATGTTTGCCAGATTATACGGAATTGCTATTATTTGGCTATAAAGTTTAACGATCGAGAACAATTTGGCATTTGGTAATTTATGCCATCTGTTGACAATTCTTTAAAATTTAAAATATTTGTGAAATAATCAATAATCGAATAATTTTTTGTACGTTTTAATATTAATTTAATTCGGCGAATAATTAATATTTATATATGTGCAAGCTAATATTTTTTACTTTATTAACATTAACCAATTGTAATCAGCGCCATAACACGCATACAATGAAATTTAATTTTTGTTTTCTACTTTGTAATTTTGATTTGTAGAGTAATAAAATATTTTGTAAATATTAATATGGCTTTAAAATTATAAACTGTAATTTTCTAAACAATTTTTCTTTTTCTTTTAATTAACGTGTTTATTTTAAGCGAAAATTGTTCCTAGATGGCGCCACGTGTGTCTGGACTCGAGTTATTGCACAATTTAGTCGGAAACGTTGCAAGTCAGGTCATTTCCGGTTATTTCTTTAAGGAAAGTTGTAAATGAACACAAAGAATGTTGTAGCGATGACGTAGACAGCATTAAAGGGGAGAAGAGGCTGGAAAACGTTTAAAGCTGACAAGTGCTAATGGAAGCGAAGTAAGTAAAACTTTCATGAGTTTTTCGTATTTATTTACGTAAAGTGCAGATGATTTGGTTTAAATAACGATATTTTTTATTACCCCCTTTTTTTAAAAAAAAAAAATTATCGTAACATCGTTTCTATTGTTTTAAACTCGATAATTGTGATTACACGTGCAATAATATAGTTCTTAAAGTTAACGATAGATGGCGACTGTAAGTACCGACAGATTCTTTAATTTCTGTACTAGAAATAGCAAAAAAAAAAAAAAAAAATTTCAAAATTTCGATTTATATTTAAATAAAACTCTCGAAAACTAAATTTATATTTAAAAAAAAAATTCAAAAATTGAATTCCTGTTAAGGAAATTTCTATCAAATTACACTAAAATTCGGCTTCTATAAAAAAAAATCTCAAACTGGCAGTCAAAATAGTAAAAAAAAAAAAAACTTAACGTTAGTTCGAAAATAAAAGTTAAAAATTTAATTTTAAAACGTTTCAAAACTTAATTTTTATGAAAAATTAAAATTTAAGACACGTATCGACTTCTTATCACTGATGAATGCCTATTAAAAGTAGGTACTTATTTGCGAGTATATCTGAGTGGACACACCTACCTACCTTCTGTTACTCACAAATAGATCTGAATGAACACCAACCTACCTTCTGTTATTCACAGATAGATCCGAGCGAGCACCTACCTACCTTCTGTTACAGATAGATCTGAGGGAGCATCTACCTACCTTCTCTTACAGATAGATCTGAGCGAGCACCTACCTACCTTCTGTTACAGATAGATCTGAGGGAGCACCTACTTACCTTCTGTTACAGATAGATCTGAGGGAGCACCTACTTACCTTCTGTTACAGATAGATCTGAGGGAGCATCTACCTACCTTCTCTTACAGATAGATCTGAGGGAACACCTACCTACCTTCTGTTACAGATAGATCTGAGGGAGCACCTACTTACCTTCTGTTACAGATAGATCTGAGGGAGCATTTACCTATCTTTTGTTACAGATAGATCTGAGCGAGCACCTACCTACCTTCTGTTACAGATAGATCTGAGAGAACACCTACCTACCTTCTGTTACAGATAAATCTGAGGGAGCACCTACCTACCTTCTCTTACAGATAGATTTGAGCGAGCATCTACCAACCTTCTGTTACTCACAGTAGATCTGAGTGATCACCTACCTACTCTAGTGCTCATTTAGAAGTAGGTATTAGTGAATACCTAATTCCGAGTACGTACCTACTGAAAATAAGTACTCACTCAGGTAGAAACTTAAAATCTTCATGATAAAATCAATGATAATTTTAAAAAAAACATATATTAAATTGTAATTAAAAGAAAGGAAAGAAAGAGGAGAATTCATTGAGATAAAGTTGGTAAGAAAGAGGTCAGTTATTGATCCATTGGTGGACCTCGAAATGAAAGAGTCGGACAAATAAGAGGAAGGAAGATGGAACAGCATTCCCAAAAGCATCATTAAGACGAACAGAGTCAAAGCTTTGGTCTAATCTGCGAAGACGCCTCCATCTTTCTATCTGCTAATTTACTCTTTGCTTCTTCATCACCGATTTGTTTACTTGCCTTTCATTGCAACAATTAAAACTCGAATTCTTAGTAAATTCTTGAAATAACCGTAAAAGAATTCTGTAAAATTAATTTCAAACAAAAACAAAATCATACCTCACTTCCACTCTTAAGTGATTGTTGATGGAAGAATTTAGACCATGCCAAGAATTGGATTTCCTCACGTTCAAAATTTCTTGAAGGTTAATATAATGAAACCATGTAAATTAATAAACGAGTGGTGTGTGTGTGTGTGCTTGTGTGTGTAAATATGCAAAATAAAATATCCGAGTAGCAGTTTTCCAAAAGGAAATGGTTTCAGACGCTTAATTACCTTTCAGAGAAAGATGTCGATGACATCCATGCCAAGATCGTTTAATATTATTGGCATTCATTAAGCTAATTTGTGCACTTCGCTGCAAGATACTCCATAATTTCCTCGTTAATGTAATTAATCGTCGTTAATGTTTGACGAGAGGATGACAATAGTGACAAAAGACCTAGCTGAAGATCACTCCAAACCATCGAATCGATCTTCGACACTTTTGATGATCTGAACTTGACCTCTAGTAAATTTTGCACCCTCCTAACGTATGGAATTATTCAATTTTCGGCGCACGTTACGTAATTTTAACGTCTATTTACTTAGAAAACGCACGCAAAGAGGGTAAACAACAAAAAAATCTGAAAGAAACTAAAAAAAAAACGCACGATACTCGGGAGGATCCGCATCAGTAGGTATGCAATCTGTCCTTCACGCATTATACTTTACAGGCTGTTGTTAAAGTCGATGCCAGAGATTAAGAATTCTGTGCAAATTTTTTTAGAGGATCCAGCGCTTTACGAATTCTAAATCAAAGTTCCTCCTCGGCTAATTTACGGAGTCGATAGTATTCGAGAGAAGGGAAAGTTACACATTTGAAGGATTGGATCGATTCCACTTTGCAAAACTAAAATATGTCAAGCACAAAAAAATTACTTTTTTTTTTTTAAACGATAAAGCTTTAGACGTAAACGAAATATTTGAACTTAAACTTTATTAGGAACCATCTTTTGGTGTTATTGTATATTCGGAATATCCTCGATTTCGGGTATAATTTGGCCGTCTACATGACAGAAATGTAAATTATTCCTAGTTGCAGCTGCTTTCTCAAAGAAGGTTGGGGTTCTTCAACTGGTTTCCTAGGTAACCGTCAGAAAGTATCATTTGGGAATGGGAAGAGGCAAAGGCATACGGCAACAGCTGGAATACATCACAAGTGGCCCGTTGTTTCTCTCCGGATGGAACAACGTTTTCCTCTTTCTACTTCCTATCTGTTTTACCTATGGAATTGCAAAATATATTAAAAAAAAAGTGTATTTTCTTCTTTTTTCACATCGATCAGCTCTATTAACTATTAATTATCTTCTAAAAATGCTTTGCTTCTTATTTAAATTTCAAAAAAACACAAACAACTTCTAAAGATTTTCGTGGCACAATTTCTCCATCACAGATGCTAATTCCTCCTCTTACATCATTAAAATTAACAACGAATATTTTAAAAGATATTTTTGGCAATTTTTACGTATTTGGCTGATATTTATGGAGGCAAAAATTCACACGAAACTTAACTTGGGTGAAAGATCATTATTTGTTTCCAAATAGAGACAAATGGACGTCATGAGAAACCAATCAATGCATTACGTAAGAGGGCAGTGGAAGAGATCACGTGACGCTATCGAGGACGAGGCTGGTCGACGGGAAACGTCACTTCCGGTCCGTTAATCCATCCCTTACGTTGCTAAGGTTACGCTTCTCCTCGTGGCATTTTTTTTTCGTAGGAAGTGGTCAAGTGCAATCCTCTCGAATTTCGTGTTTCCCTCCCCCCAAAAAACACCCCTTATAATATATTGATAAAAAAGAAAGCGTTATATAGGGGGTCAATTTCAACAAATTTAAACAAAAAAAAATTCCATTAGACACTACGGGTTCATTTATTATTACCGTTACAACACGAAACATGAATCTCACATAAGAATATAAATCACGTATTGTATACTTGGCATATTAATTAATTCGCCTAAAAAATAAATTTATTTGAGATTTTTTTTTTTTAGATCCAAACTCCTTCAAATCTTTCCAAAAATGCAGATGATGCCAGGGTCAAGGTCGTACATAAATCCATAGAGAGAAGAATCGATTAGCGTGGAAGACGTGGAGGATTAAAAAAAAAGAACTTAAGTTTATGAGAATTTTTAGAAAGTTGTTAAGGATTTTTTTAAAGATTTTAGTCAATGATACATTACTAATTTTAATAAACAAACCGTTAATAATTTGAGAGTGTGTTAAAAAATAATGGAAATGTCCGAAGTGGTGAGACAATTCAATCAAAATTTCACTGCTCCTCCCTCCAACTGTTGGAGTAATGAGCTGAGGGAGTTGGGACATCTTTTTCTTTACACTTTAGCGCATTTCCAATGCAATGCATGCCAATTTTCTTAGCTCTTGGGGATTTCTATTATCGAACATAAGTTTTTCCTCCATTCTTCTTCTTCCTTTTATTTCTCTACGCCCGAAAAAAACTCCAACCTTTAGTCACTGTCAGCTAATGTTTCGGTAATTTGCATCACTGCTCATTCTCTTACATACTTTTTTACTGTACTTTTCCCCCCCTTCTTTTTTAGAAGAATAGCTGTAAAAATTTGTAAGAATTTAAACATTGAAGTCGGCTTTGACTGATTCAATGTTATGGAAATTATGGTTGACCTTTGACACTTCTTCCTAATTGTGTAAATTAAAGCGAAAATAATTATGAATTTACATGAGCTTGAAGGAAAAGAAGAAAATCTTTTATAGAAAATAATTAAAAAAATAATATTGGTAGACTTTCTTGCATTATTTTCCCCTTTATTACTTTCTTCCCCCTGTTACTTTTCCCTTTATCTACTGAAATTTAACGGATTTTTTTTCGATATAAATATGAATTAAAATTAATTCTTTACGTAGTAATGTAATTAAATATCATTTAATTGTCTTTTTTATCATAACTAAATTAAATTATAAATTTAGTTTTAAATTTCTCACGTATTTAATACTGAAATTAAATAAAATAAATTAAGTTTTAAATTGATTGATGATATGTAAAAATTTTAAATCAAATTATAATTATTATTGATTAAGAATCACTTAAAATTTCTTAAATTATTCTTTAAAGATGTTTACGAATCTTATGTCCTAAGTGAGCTCAAAGTTTGTTGGAAGATTATAAAATTATTTTTTGAAGTGTTTTCTGAAATTTATAGAATATTTATTTTTAAAAACTTCTTAAATATTCTCAAAAATTTATTTTGAAAGTATCAAACTTTCCAGAGAATCCTCCGAGACCTGCCAAAAAATCTTCCAAAACTTACTTTAAAATTCTCCAAAACCGACCAGAAAATCCTCCCGATTTGACAGAAAAACCTCCTAGACCTGCCAGAAGATCCTCCAAACTTACCAGAAATCCTTTCAAAACTTGCCAGAAAATCCTCCACACCGGCAGAGAATCCTCCAAAACTTGCCAGAAAACTCTCCAAGACTTGACAGAAAATTCTCCAAACCTACCAGAGGATCCTCAAAAAACTTGCCAGAAAATTTTCCGAGAGTTGACAGAAAATCCTCCAGACCTTGCAGGAAATCCTCCAACAGAGAATCCTCCAGAACTTGTTATAAAATCTTAAAAAAATCCTTCGAAACCTGCCATAGAATCCTCTAAATTTATAAACTCATCATCAACTACTGAACTAACCAGAGAATCCTCAAATAGGCTATACCAGAAAAAATCTTCAAACGTTTTAAGCTAAAAATGATCAAAAGATTTGTCTAAAAATCTTTAACAAATTTTGAATGAAACAAACCTTTGAGATTCACGAACTGTTAATAAAAAAAATCCTCAAAATTGCGTGTAAAAAAATGTTCAAAACATACGAGTTCATCACCGAGGAAGCATTAGAAAAATCCTCAAAATAAACGATCAGGTCATCACAAAACGTGCAAGATCACCCGCAAATGCAAAGGGATTTTCATAAAATGGTATTTAAGTTAAAAGAATACACTAATAACACATTAAAATTAATACAATTAAAGCTTTAAAGAAGAAGAAGAACATTATAAATGATGGAATTTTACAAGAAAACAACAAATGGATTTAAACTTAATTCACTTTGAAACGTTTAAAAAACATTAGAAAAATCCGAGGAGTGACGACGACGATCCACACAATTCAATCTCTTGAAACATTAAAAGGAAACGTGAAAACATTACGTTTTTTAATTAATCTGAGAAGCGAGGGAGGGAGAAGAAAAGAAAATTAATTTAAACCACTTTACGAGTTGAATTATAGATAAGTTTATATTGGTAGAATTATTTACAAGAGTCCAAATTGCTGCACAAAATGTCGACCGGTTACCATAGTGACCCATCCGAGCTTCAGGCAATGCAGCTTTCAAGAGGCAGATGGGGAACCATAAAACCCAACCCTACCTGTGTTTCACCACCAATTTCCATTGATCTTGCTCCAGGCTAGGAAGTTATAAACATTTCCTTCGACATGAATGTATTCATATCAATTTTGTCGTTACATACAAAGAGAAAATTTCAAAAGTTTATTGCTTTGCCTAATCACTTTTGTATCTCGATCGTAAAAAAAAAAAAAAGATGGAGAAGAGAACTATCAGAGAACATTGCACTGTCAAAACTGCTCTCCTTCTCCTATTATTTATTTATTTATTTATTATTTTTCTAAAGTACTTAATTGGTTAAGAGTGAAATCTCGTTCGAATGATGCGAGAAAATAAGCTAAACTTCTTCTTCTTCTTCTTCTTCTTTCTACTTTACTTGACGCCATTATTTCTCGAGTTTTATAAACTAATTTCTAAATAATTAATAATTAAAAACTCTTATAAATTTGTTTCCTGATTCATTTTATGATGTTTAAGATGATAAGCAATGCTACAATTCACTTTAATTATATTTTAAGAGAATTTTCATCCGCTTATCTCCAAATATGTCTTGTAAATTTATTGTAACAATTTGTCAGAAAATTATCAAAAATTTTCCTGGAAAAATTCTTAAGGATTCGAAATTTGTTAGGCCATTCTCCAAAGATTTATTTAACTATTCTTAAAATCTGTCAGAGAATCCTCTGAGGATAAACTGAGGATAAATTTCGAAATTTACTTGAGAATTTTCTAAATTTATCACACAATCCTCAAAAGATTTAGTCGAAAGTATCATACAAATTTTGGTGAATCCTCGAGAATCGTTTAAAATTCGTCAGAAAACAATCCTCAAAACATGTAAGAGATGATCCAGAATCCTTAATATTTTGTTAATCTTCAAAATTCCCTAAACTATCCTCGAAAGATTTCTTTGACAATCCTTAAACTTTGTCAGAAAATTCTGTAAAGATTTACTTAAAGATCCTTAAAATTTGCCAGAAATCCTCGAAAGATTTATTTGAAGATCCTTAAACTTGTCTAATCCTGAAAATCTTCCAGAGAATATCTAAAACATGTGTTAAAAATCTTCAAATTTTACAGGATTACCCTCGAAATTTACCAAAACATCTTCGAACAGATATCAACGCGATTTAATCTCAAAATTTTTAATTGTAATCGAATTTAAACATGATAAAAAATGAAACCAAGTACTTAAAAAAAAGGTAATCTTATTAATTTCTTTAACGATTATTTAGTGTAAATGAGTAAAAAGTAATTAGTTATGTTGGAAACGAAATTATATAATTGTAATTATGCGGTTAAGTTACCCTCTTTAATTATATCCAACGACTTTGATCTTTTTGCTCATTTCGTCACCATACTTATTTGGTTGTCATCAAAACGCATTAATCTCGAGAGTTGGCTTGTGCAAATGCATCTAGTTGCTGACACTACATCTATATATCATGAAGTAATCATGCCCATGAGATTGTCACCAAGTGTTGGATTACCTCCTGCCGAATAAACTCCATAGCTTCTTATTACAATAATTGTAACTGAGTTTTGATCAAATAAATTCTCCATTGGGCTATTACCTACTAAAAATTCGACCTTACTTTTTACTCTCATTAATTAAATGTTGATTGTAATTCATTAGAATCTTTGATATTTTGAGAAGTTTCGACAAAAAGTTTCATTTGTCAGGTTTGTCGGTGTGAAAATCTCTTTAATATTAAAAAAAAAATTTGGGTGTTTTTAGGTAAAATGTGCAGTCTAGTTGATTTTACTTTGTTTCTTAACGTATTTATTCTCCATTAATTTTAATTAAAGTTTGGTGTTAAGAAACTTTAATGGTAAACAGGTTTGATACCAAGAAACGTTAATGGTAAACAGGAGGTTTGGTATTTAAAAATGTTAATGGTAAACAGGAGGTTTGGTATTTAAAAATGTTAATGGTAAGCAGGAGGTTTGGTACTAAGAAACTTTAATGGTAAACAGGTTTGATACCAAGAAACGTTAATGGTAAACAGGAGGTTTGGTATTTAAAAATGTTAATGGTAAACAGGAGGTTTGGTATTTAAAAATGTTAATGGTAAGCAGGAGGTTTGGTACTAAGAAACTTTAATGGTAAACAGGTTTGATACCAAGAAACGTTAATGGTAAACAGGAGGTTTGGTATTTAAAAACATTAATGGTAAACAGGAGGTTTGTACTAAGAAACGTTAGTGGTGAATAGAAGGGTTTGGTGTTAATAAACATACATATGCTACTAAAACAGCTAATTTTGCAACATTTTTGTTTATTTTATACACGAATTTTTATTTTATACATATATATTTTTGTATAATTAAGTACTTATCTTCTCTGAAAAACTAAAAAAAGAAAGAAAAAAAAATACAGTTTTCGTTTTAAAAGCACCCCAAAAAATATATTTTTCTTCGAGTAAAATGTGGAAAACTGTTTATAAAACTAAAAAATTAATTCAAAAATTTTAATTTATTTAAGAAAAATGAAATATAAAATCTCATTAATTTTTTATCCGCTTTGTTTCTTACAATACTCGACGTCGAGTATATTTAAAAAGTGCACTTATGCCACAATAATAATATATTAAAAAAAAAGAAATAAAAACCTTTTTTTTTTTAAAAATAGTTGTAACTTTTCATTATTTTATACACAAATATTCGAATTAAATATTCGTTGTATTATTTAGTACTTACCCTCATTAAAAAATTAAAAAAAAAAATTCATGTCTTTGCCTGGAAAGTGCTCGAATTATAATGCGTGTCTTATCCCTCTTGTAGAGTTCCTTAGAGGAAACGTTTACTTAAAAATTTTCCTTACTAATTAATTGCAGACTTAATTTTAGATGCTACATACAATAAATAAAAGAAGAAAAAAAAAAAAGGTTTTAAGTAGAAGACATGGCCCCTTTCGATGATCATGCGGATACACGAGTATACTATGCTATCATTAACAAGTCGGTTGTGACATGCAAAATACTCATTAGTGTTGAATAGTAAGTTACTTTGATGTAAAGAGGCCTTGAACACGTAAAAAAAAAACACTACTTTTTTTTAAATACAATTCGTAAAAGAAGAAGAAGAAAACATAGAAGCACATTCTTACAAATTTTCGTTTATTGGATATTCAAAGATCTCTGATAAAAAGGGCCTCACATCATCAATTTATCTTTACATTATGAGGCCTTCTATCGGAACCGGATGAACTAACATATAGGAGCAAACAGTTTTTACAATCACGAAACGTCACATTATTTTATTTATTTATTTATTTATTTTTTGTTCCATGGAATGATGTTTTTTCATATCGATGTTGTTGATAAAATCGACAAAATACGTCCACTTTCACACAATACAAATAGAGATATGATAGTTTTCCCCCAATCCAGGGCTATTAACTTGGAAGTATTGCCAAAATTTCTCGATTTGGAGATAAGTTAAATCCACAGGCGTAAGTACACGATGTCGATATTTGACGGATCTTCATCTGTTTATTATTATTTCTTAAATTTATACAAAGGGAAGGATGGAAGAAATCTGTACAAACTGATTTTATACACCTCGAACTCAACCGCATCTTTTAATAAATAGGAGCGTTTTTTTCAAAAAACACACGTGTTTGTATGTTCAAAATTAGCGGTTTAGTTTCCCCTAATTAAACAAAGTCCACATTTTTTTTTTTTTTCGCACATGCAGGGTGGTGATATGGCTTGGTACCAACGATGCATAGCACCATGTTCAGCACCTGTTAAAAGGCTTTGGATTTCTGCATGGTTCTTCACAGATATAGAAATGCCTCAGCACTTAAAACTTATCACTAACATTGGCAACAGAAATATTCAACTTGTTGCAACTTTACATAAGCCCTCGGGCTACTTTACACAACTGTATTACTCAACAAATGGCGGGGATATTGCATTTCCCACAAATAAGAGGTCATCACTAAATGTTCACATATTCGGAGCAGAAGCGAATGATATGAACTGAATCGGTGCAAACCCTTTTATTTTTTATTTATTTTTTTCTTTTTGCAGATGGGATATGTTGCGTCCAGATGGGACAGGGTTCGCACACGATAATCACAGCAAGGAAAAGGTTTATTTATTTATTTATTTTTTTTACTGAGCAACGTTCGTACCTGCAGAAAGGAAGATAACGCACCAACGTAAAATCCAGCAAAGGATTTTTTATTTATTTATTTATTTAATTTGTTCTATTCTTGTTCACAAGCTATTCTGCTGGAAGCCCTCACTGAAAATCAAACCAGAAATCCTTCCGCCATGTTTGCATTCATTTGCACTCTTATTGTTTGCACACTGTTCATGATCTTCTTCTGATGCCCTACTAGAGTAACACCTAGCGATGTCAAATCGTTTAAAGTTAATCTTGCTACCGATTCCATTGTTGCAATGCCTGCCTGTTGAAAATTCGGGAGGTAACGCCGCATTTTAATGCTATCCAACCATTCTTCCACCGATTTCAATTGAGTCATATCAGGTGCGCTCGGATCCAAAGGGTTTTGATGCCTGCAACATGCAAAATTATTATAATTTATCACTTATAAAGCCTTATTTAACTTTTAAAAAAAAAGAAACATCCATTAATTTACCTGTTTTGTGCAATTTTCCGCAGACTTTCTGGACATTGCATTAATTTATCCAACGTTTTAACGATGGTTGCAAATGCGGGTCTGTGTGATCGATCTTTCTGCCAGCAGTCGAGCATTAATTGATGTAATGCCTCGGGGCAATCCTGCATACAAATTCAAGTTATAAACTTTTTACATAATTATTTTAGCTAGAGCTGAGTGCTTACTCACCATAGGAGCAGGTAGCCTGTAACCCTTCTCGATGCACTTGATGACATCCTGGTTGGACCAATTCCAATATGGACGTTCGCCATAAGACATAACCTCCCAACTAACGATACCGTAACTCCAAACGTCACTAGCTGAAGTGAATTTCCTAAATGCTATAGCTTCTGGTGCAGTCCACCTTACAGGTATCTTCCCTCCCTGAAGGAACAAATAGATATAAATCAAATACACGTCAAGTAATACAATACAATAATAAATAGCTACTGTATATACCTGAGTAGTGTAGGCACCCTCAGTTGCACTCTCGATCTCTCTAGAAAGGCCAAAATCGGCAATTTTGCAGACCAGATTAATGTTGACTAGAACGTTCCGTGCAGCGAGATCCTAGAAATGGGAGATTCCACTATCGAAAAAATTCTATTTTAAATAAAAATTTCAAGGTAAAAGAATGTTGCATACCCTGTGGACATAATTCATTTCGGACAGATATTGCATACCGGCGGCTATTCCTCTTAACATACCCACCAACTGTAGTACTTGGAATTTTCCATCGTTGGCCTAGCATAGAATAACGTCAAAAAAATTACAAAAAATATTTTAAATATTTACTATTTTTGTTATTATTTTATATTGTTCTAGATTAGTGATTCTTATCAAGAAAAATCCCTCAATTTTCTATCATTTCTCCGCTCCCTGATCTTGCCGTAAAGATTGAAAGAGGTTGAAATGAAACATACCGTAAATGTATTTGTTTCTTTAACGAAAATAAGTTTTAAATCATTAAAATATGTAAAAGTTTTAACATCTCTTATCTAAAATAATAATATCAACAAATTTTTTAATTATTACCTACTTTAACAGTAATAAAAATAAAAAACTATCATCTCAAACTTCTCAACAAGTAGACCGCGATCTACACTATTCACTAAAACGTTACTCTAAGGCCATTAGCTCGATAGTTTCCTTTGTATTTTCCACTCGCTTACATTATAAATTGGCAAAACAAGCATAAATATGCATCATAGTATGGCAAACGAAGCGGTAAATAGTTTAAATATGGTAATTCTATTAGTATTTTACTCGTAAAATTGTTTGATAATAGAAACGAGTGCTTAAACATGTAATAACTTGATGAGCTGTAATAATGAGCTGTTCACCAGTTGATCAGCAAACTAGCTGGTTTGAAACGTTGGCTTGCACGCAACTTTGCAAGGAAATGACTTTGACCATCGATCTTTCTGAGTCACAAGGGATGTAATCATGTGACTTTTGATAGACTCAGCCGGAAACAACGGGGTGTGGTCGCAATATAGAAATCGACTTAGTGTGACAATTTTTAGAGCATTTCCACGAAAACTAATATTAAATTCGTAGTGTTTTTTAGGCATTCCACACGTGTCTAAGTGTTTTTTAAAACTAGACCTCACCCTTAGAAACGTATCCAAGGATCCATTCTCCATATATTCGGTTACGATCATAACCGGGTTACACTTAGTCACCACACCTTGTAAGTAGATAACATTAGGATGATCAAACTGTCCCATAATACTGGCTTCTGTCAAAAAATCCATCCTGGCCTTATCGGAGGAACCGGGTTTAAGTGTTTTGATTGCTACAGTCATTTCTGGTCTGGCAGGCATTTTCAGTTTGCCACGACACACGTCACCGAATTCACCTGAAAGATAGATATTAACGCTTATCTGGGGGTAAAAAAAAAAAAAAATAGGTAGTGACGATAATAGAAAAGTACTTACCACCCCCGATAATAGCTTCGATAGTGATGTGAAGCGCATCAATCTCTTTAGTAAACTCGCGTACGGCTTGGTTGGGGTCTTCGTAGGTGTGAGGATCTATGTAAGTTTTCGACCCCCCGGACGGTGTGAAGAGCGGTGTGGTTACTGCAAACAACACAATAGCGAAATTTTATAGGGTGGTGTTAACTTATTAATTCTCTCGTCGTTACGTTTGTTAGTGTGTTAGCTACTTACAACGAACAGTCGAAACAATAGGAAGATGATCTAGCGGAGGGACAACTAGTAGCGTAAAGAAATTGTTAACGTGTATTAATAGAAGAGAAGATAATATTCTAGTAAAGTAAAGTTTAGAAATTTCTCTTCTAGATTAAACAATACTTGCAAAAATCAATACCTTCTCCATTTCTATACTCTAAAGTGTCGCAGTCACTGGGTTGCTTTTTGTTACATTCGTCCGTGCTTCTACAATTACAAAGGGGGGGGGGGAATTAGTTGCTGCTCTTTATAAGAATTCTACCAAGCTACGTAGCAATATCCTCACCTTCTAACATACAAGAATATCATAACGATGATGACTATGATAAGTACAATTAAGGCTACAGTCGCACCGGCTATGATTCGAACTTGAATCTGATCGTCTTCGATATAAGCTAAGGTAATTAGAATTAAATATATATATATATTTTTTTTTTTAAATAAACGTAATATCTGTCATTTGAAATGTAATTTATGCATTAACATACCCGTACTTCCCATTAATTGGCCGGTAGTTTTAAAAATAGCTTTACTATAATCACCCCAACCGTGTGTAGTTTTGGCTCGAACCTGTAACATAGTTTCACTTAAATAAAATTTAAAATGAAATAAATTTAAGTAACATGATTAAATTACCAACCTGAAAACCATATTCTGTAATCTCCATTAAATTCCTGAAAACGATATTTTCCTTTTTTGTAAGGATACTTGTTGTATTTTTCTCGTTTTTCCCTATAAAGTATCGGACTTCGTACATCTCCAATTGAGAATAGGGATCTTCCGGTGGTTCCCACGTCAACATAATTTCTGTACTTTTCATTAACGTAACACGAATATTGCTGACCATTGAAGGCACTGTAATAAAGCGAACCGTGTTGATTTTAAGGATCAATTGCTCCGTCTCTATAAGTCATGCCCTCCCTACGACACGGCTAAATAAACTAAGTTCAAACGTATTTAAGTTAATTAAAGATAATTCGATGTATTTGCTTTGTAAAGTTCATGAATTAGATGACTGAATAATGTAATTAGAAAGCGCAATTAATTAATCTTAACGCCTAAACAATCTGCGGCTTAGGGCCTATCGTTAGGGAGTCTGTAGCTTAGGCCCTTACATTTTTACACGTATCATTATTTTGCTAGAGGAGAGAGAGGCCTGTTACACGTTACCATGCCTACTTTGGTACACGAGAAGGGCCTGTTATATATTACTGGGCCTAATTTGTTAGAAGAGAACGATAACAAGTCTAAATTCAACCCTGGGCTAATCAAACAGTTACTAACAAATTTAAAATAGCTCACCCCCAAAAATAAGATTATAATCTTTATATACTCACCAGATGCTTCAGTAGTTACAGTTAAATCTACATACTGGCTGCCACCCAAAGACGAAACACCATTTTCTGCATAGACTTGAAATCTATATGAAGTAACGGGGTTCAGGCCAGAGATGGTGACCTTAGTCTCGTTGAAACCTCTATCCGCCGGTGTATACAACACAGAAGAACCGCAACCATCGCAGGCAATTCTATATTCTAAATCCAACCTTCCACCTAAATACGAAGGACTTTGCCATCCTAAAACAACAGTCGACTGATCCACAAAACTTACAGATAAATTTTGGGGTGCTGAAGGAGGTTCTATATAAAAAAATATATATATTTATATACTTTTTCTCAACGTTCAGCAGAATCTGTAAAAAGAATTCGAGTTTATGGTTGGGAAGAAAAAAAAAAGCACTTACGAGTACATGGCATAGCTTTTGGATCCTTAGAAGCTCTATAGTAACCGTCGTCACATCTACATTCCAAAGAGCCTTTGTAAGGTGCTGTGCTATATTGAGGACAAGGAGAACACTTAACGTCTCCAACTGAAGATTTGAAAGTGGTAACAGGACACACTAAAATAACGAAATAAACAAAAATTAAGTAAAGAAAAATGATTTCCTTCCATTACTTTAAGATATATTAACATAAAAACATTATTTATTCAACAAAAGAACATATAAATCACTTCAAATTTTACCAATTCCATTCCTCTGTATCATATATTGGATATGATAAAATATTCACGAAAGAAATTTCAAATGCAATTTTGTGGATCCATTTTTTCAAATTTTACAATATACAAAATGTAAATCTATTTTTCAACTGTACAATGATGAACTGGATATGGTTACTCTCCACGTATTTCCATTGTTCTTCCTAAAATTCTATTTATAATTAACTCGGATGCAAATTTACCATTAAAGAAATACGAAAATTTATATATTTAGATTGTTAAATATCTAAATTTTTTGGCCATTAAATGGCCCGCTATTTCTGAATTTTCTAGAGTAAAAAAAAAATATATATATATATATATATATCTTACAGCCATTTACACTATCTCTATGGTTTACATCCTTTAAGAGATGCATCAAGGAGGGTAAAGATGGGCATTTCTTCAGTAAAGAAATTGAGGTTACTTCCATTATTCAATATTCCATAAAAATATATGTTGATACCTTAAAAATTCATTCCATATTTTAGGGAATATTTTAAGTAAATGTTCGAATAGATAAAATATTTCCAAGTAACTTCCGATTCATCATCATTAACGTGTGATACAACGAAGAATTTAACCGCATATTCTTAGCATTTAACGTTTCTTTCGTTATTATTTTAAAAAACAATTTAAATCTTAAGTTATTTTAAATTAAATTAATTAATATTCATAGATTTTAGGAAATAAAAATAAATAAATTACATCAATATAAGTTATAAGTATGAAAAATCCAGAGAAGTAGGTTATAAAGATAATACATAATTGTGTTATAAATAGAGAAATTTACGAAGGGAGTTCTACAAACAGGGTAATTTAACATTACCACTTGTAAAATTTCCCTATCTAAAATCCCTTTTTTAAAAATCTTCTCTAGTAAATTTCCCTGTAACACTTCTTGCTTTTAACATACATTATCCCTATTTTAACTTAGGGAAAAGGGAATGATTTATAAAAGGGAATTTCACAGAAAAGAATATATAGTATTTCACATTCGTTATTTGTAAATTTTTCCTAAAATCCTCTTTTAAATTTAATATATTTACAAATTCTCCTTTAATAAATTTCCCTATTTGTTACACTTGAATTTTCCCTGCGTCTAACAACACCCTTTGTATATTATCCCTACTTTATCCGTAGAAATAGGAAAGGGAATTTACAAACAAGACAATTTACAAAGGAAAAATTTAAGAAATGGTTTCTACAAATAAGAAAATTTAAAAAAAGGAAGTTTTACATTTCCATTTGTAAATTTTTCCTGCCTAAAATCCCTTTTTAAATTTCTCTATTTGTAACACTTCTTGCGAATTTCCCTGCTTCTAACACTATACACATTAGTCCTATTTTAATCTAGGAAGATATTTACAAAAGGTAGGGAAAGATTTTTACAGAACAATACACTTTTATTTTACAAAATTTCCAACATTTACAAACAAGGAGCCATTTTTTTTTTTAATTGTAAGACAAGAGATAAACAAACAAAGCTAAATTTAATCCAAAAAATCGAAAGGTATTTTGTCTTTTTTTTTTTGTTTAGAAAAATAATGGAAAGATAAATAAGAGAGTGTTTATTTGAGATTTAAAACGTTACATTCGACTTATTTATTTTTAATGGATCCTTAAAGTAGAATAAACGAGAGATTAGACACAGATCCTTCTACCTAGGAAGCAAATAAACAAAATGGTATCCCTGTCTCCCCTCTTACAATAAAATTACCCATAAAAACTTGAATTAGACGGTTATAAAACATAGTAAAATCTTTTATATAAAGTAGACCCGATCCTAATTTTTTGGGGGGATTAAAAAAAAAAGGAAGATGATGCGTGAATGAGGCCATAAGAATATCGACCATTAGCATGTAACACTTTTGCAACAATGCTACACACATGCAAATTTACATGCAAATTGCATCAGAGAACGAAATATTGTTGTTACTATTCGGCGAATAAAATCGGAATAATATTAATGGAAATTTTGCTATCTTTGCAGAGGCGGAGCGAGAGGATAGGGAGGGAGGAAGAGCGAGAGAGAAGGAGAGGGGGGAAAGAGAAAATGTGCTGACGTCAACTCAAACTGACCGATTAGTTCGTTCGGTCGAAGTTAATACCTGTTCTTACGGGTTGGAGTAATTAATCTGCTCATCCTCTTCATCATATATACTTCCTATGAGTATGGAAATATGGTAATGACCTTTCACGTTCGTGACCCCGAATGCAAAAGGTCATAACGACTCAATTTTTCTGCGCGTATACCTTTCTAGTCTATACCTTTCTAGTAACCTCTCACCTTCCTATGCTGAATGGCCTTTCACATATATTGATAAATAAGTAAATATAATGTGAAATTTAAGAAATTCGTGTAGAATTCTTATTTCTCTTTCTTATTACAGCTTTTATACGGCTTAAATCACGTGTAAAATATTTAAAAAAATATATGCAAGACACGTATTAAATTTGTAAATTATCCATTAGTTTCTTCAGTTTTTCTTTTAAATATAAGAAAGTAAAGAGATAAGAAGAGGAAAGATCCATTTATCAAGCATTAAAAATAGTTTTAATGCTTAAATTCATATTGTTTTAGATTATTTACATTTATAATTAATTAAATTTTACAAATAAACTAAAATTTGACACTTAAAATTAAAGTACAGCATTCAAAATGGCGCCGTTTACAACAAATAAAAATTGAATATTTTTCAAATAAATCTTATTTTTCAATTGAATCCAAAGCTAGAATTTTGGCATTTGTATTAGCAAATATATTAAAATATTTTGAGTACTTCAAATTGTTTACCAATTCCAACAAGAATTTTTCAGTATTTTTTTACTTTTCAACCTCTTCTGTAGCTTAACAAAAAAACGCGTGAAATAAATAGGAACGTGGGTAGCACGCGAGCGACCGGTTGGTAAATGCTGACCTAGACTAATAGTTCTATCGATCGCCTCCCGTCCTGGATTAATTATGATAAAATTAAGCGAAGGAAAAGAAATTCTAAAACAATTCAATCGCGAATTTTTAAAAGATATAAGCCAAAACGCATTTATTGTCGAAATGAGTTCAGGTGCAGTGTTTTCCATGCTCTTCCCCCTTTGCAATTTTCTTTCAACAACATCTGCTAGTTTCAAACATTGAAACTGGAGTGCAAATAACTGAAAGAAACTGTAAATTAAATATTCTAATAATAAAAAAAATATATTATATGGACTTTTATCATATGGTTATTAAAGTAAATTCATTGTATTTTATAATAAAATAATTTTTTGGAAGAAGAAAAATCACTTTCCAACAGAACACACCAGTCTTCGATAGTTAAAGCATCGCCATCTGGAGACGAATAATCGAAGTAATTGTCAAAAAATTCCTCCCCCTTCTCCTACCGATTTTATCCCTATTAAAACGATTTTCTACAATGAATTTTTCGTGTTTATTTCATTATTTATTTTATGTCGTAGGGAAAAATTTAACTTTTTTTTTTTTTATTATTTTTTAAGTTTGTTAGGGGATTATTTTTCTATTTTAATTTACGACAATACAAATTGTATCCATCTCCTCTGACCTGCACAATGACACTGTAGTAGTTTAACACATTTTGCTTCCGGCTATCGATCAGCCCATCCAGTGTTGACCTGAAAGATGCAGGCAGGATGCTGAAAGTGGGAAGGTTTCCCGTCACTTATCTATCGATATAAGCTACAAAATCAGTTCTGTAGTAATGTATCCGAAGGTATTTTTGGAGTGTTTGATGGTTCCTAATTGTACGTACTCGAAAAATTCGCATTACACTTGCTAGAATATTCCTCTCATCTACCTTCTTCTTGCGATGGAGGAGGACATTTTTAATGATAGGGATTTTTCGGGGAGAATGATTAAGAAATAGGGAAAATCGAGCTGGGAATGTTACAATAGGGAAAAAATATAGCAAGGTATATTGTAAATAGGGAAAATGGAAAAGGGAATATTACAATATAGAGAAAAATGGAATAGGGAATATTGCAAAGAGGGAAAAAATGGAGTGAGGATTATCTCAAATAGAGAAAGATAGAGGAGGTAATATTACAAATAGAGAAAAATGGAGAAGGAAATATTACAAATTTTACAAGGAGGAGCGTTAGAAATAAGAAAATCACAAATGGAGAGAATTTTGAAAATAGAAAAATTTATAGGGAATTTACAAGGAGCGATTTTATAATGTAAAAGGTAGAAGTAAGTAGGGGAAATTTATAAGGAAGGGAATATATAAATAGGGAAACTTTATAAGATAAAATGTAGGAAAAATTCATATGGAGAATTACAAATGAAAGAGATTGAATGAAAATATTTAAAAATAGGGAGAATCGAAGAATAGGGAAATTTAAAAAATGGCTAAGAAAAATTGAAGAGCGGGGATTTTTCTTCGGAAAAGAAAAATGCAAATTTTTCATAATAAAAGAAGAATTATGGAAGAGGAAAGCAGCTCCTGTGATGCATTAACAGTCAGGGAATAAAAGGGCAAGAGAAATGCTAAAATTACATTCACGTCTAACGAGGAAATCATTGTTGAAGTTTCCAATTTGTAAACGAAATCATAAGTTTGTCGCATGCAGCAAATTCTTAACAATCTCGTTAAGCATTTATAAGTTGGGATTTTGTTAAGTTTTGTTAATTTTAAATCATTTAAAAGAATATTGCAAAATGAATCGTGAAATCTCCAAACTAATCAGAGAGAGAATACAAAATTGTAAATTGTAACACAGGAGTTGTAGTTAGTTATTCTAACAACGCATGAATAAATACTAGTGGTTGGTTGTCGATGCATGAACAGCAATTAAATATTATAGAAGGCTAATAAGTCAAACTTCCTCGCCTTTGCTCTGGATTATCACCATCCAAGTATTAGTCTCCCATATACTAACATTGCAAATAATCAACAGGGATGTACTGTACAGCTAAGAAGACGTATACGACAAAGTTAATTGCTCTAAATGTTTGCATGCAACCAACCGCGAGAGATTATTATTGCAATATCCGGATCAGTAGAGTTTACATCGTTAACGGAATGAATCAACTTAAGTGGATTTGGGTCCATCTACAACGTGATTCACTCGCGTGTAATACTTTAGGTAAGTTTTTTTTTTCAATAAAACTTTTTCTTACCTTGGCAGATGTGTCCGATAGATTCGTATCCTGCCATACAACTACATCCACCGGAAGGTAAAGTCCAATTTCCGTCTCCTTTGCACAATAACCTCGGAGGATCCACCACCACTGCATTGGCTACACACTGACCTTCCGCTGCCACAATAGCAGTCACTTCTTTGCCGGTCGGAGTTTCGAGGAAATAAGCAAAACTGGTCGAAATCTCTGGACAACTGACATAGTACACCTTGATGGCAATGAGAGACAGACAGGCACCTTGGTCTCTGAATGCAAAATACACCCCTTTCTTGGTAACTGGCACGCTTCTTATTTCGGTGTTGATGATGACTTCCGCGTTGGAAGTGAATCTTCCTTCGTCTGCGGCGATCCTGCCGATCAGTTTGTAAGATTCTGGCTCCCAGGGGGGTGGCTCCTTGGTGGCAGCGTCGAACTCGTAATATAGTAGAGTGAACGTCTCTTTGCAGGACAGTGCCATGCCGGGGAACAGGTTGCAATCCCTCATACTAAACTTGACTTCGATGTACATGCGATTGGCCACTCCTCTTTCGATGAATGGGGTCCACAACCAATTGTTGACATCGTTGTATGCCACGTCGCACACCACGTACGACCGCCAGTTGATACCCAACTCGAAATTCGTGAAGCTCTCTTCCACCCACTGTAAAACAATACAACTTAGATCATCTAACAATATTTATTTCATATCGTTTCTATAAATAACGGATAAAAAAAAAGAGAGAAAGGAAACGGAAGAAAGAAAAAAAGAGCGTAACAACTGAACANAAACTGTAAATTAAATATTCTAATAATAAAAAAAAATATTATATGGACTTTTATCATATGGTTATTAAAGTAAACTCATTGTATTTTATAATAAAATAATTTTTTGGAAGAAGAAAAATCACTTTCCAACAGAACACACCAGTTATATATATCTTACAGCCATTTACACTATCTCTATGGTTTACATCCTTTAAGAGATGCATCAAGGAGGGTAAAGATGGGCATTTCTTCAGTAAAGAAATTGAGGTTACTTCCATTATTCAATATTCCATAAAAATATATGTTGATACCTTAAAAATTCATTCCATATTTTAGGGAATATTTTAAGTAAATGTTCGAATAGATAAAATATTTCCAAGTAACTTCCGATTCATCATCATTAACGTGTGATACAACGAAGAATTTAACCGCATATTCTTAGCATTTAACGTTTCTTTCGTTATTATTTTAAAAAACAATTTAAATCTTAAGTTATTTTAAATTAAATTAATTAATATTCATAGATTTTAGGAAATAAAAATAAATAAATTACATCAATATAAGTTATAAGTATGAAAAATCCAGAGAAGTAGGTTATAAAGATAATACATAATTGTGTTATAAATAGAGAAATTTACGAAGGGAGTTCTACAAACAGGGTAATTTAACATTACCACTTGTAAAATTTCCCTATCTAAAATCCCTTTTTTAAAAATCTTCTCTAGTAAATTTCCCTGTAACACTTCTTGCTTTTAACATACATTATCCCTATTTTAACTTAGGGAAAAGGGAATGATTTATAAAAGGGAATTTCACAGAAAAGAATATATAGTATTTCACATTCGTTATTTGTAAATTTTTCCTAAAATCCTCTTTTAAATTTAATATATTTACAAATTCTCCTTTAATAAATTTCCCTATTTGTTACACTTGAATTTTCCCTGCGTCTAACAACACCCTTTGTATATTATCCCTACTTTATCCGTAGAAATAGGAAAGGGAATTTACAAACAAGACAATTTACA
The DNA here is from genome assembly GCF_000671375.1 of Centruroides sculpturatus. Lineage (NCBI taxonomy): Eukaryota > Metazoa > Arthropoda > Arachnida > Scorpiones > Buthidae > Centruroides > Centruroides sculpturatus. The sequence goes on from NW_019384325.1 coordinate 45,016, forward strand.
AAGGAAAAATTTAAGAAATGGTTTCTACAAATAAGAAAATTTAAAAAAAGGAAGTTTTACATTTCCATTTGTAAATTTTTCCTGCCTAAAATCCCTTTTTAAATTTCTCTATTTGTAACACTTCTTGCGAATTTCCCTGCTTCTAACACTATACACATTAGTCGTATTTTAATCTAGGAAGATATTTACAAAAGGTAGGGAAAGATTTTTACAGAACAATACACTTTTATTTTACAAAATTTCCAACATTTACAAACAAGGAGCCATTTTTTTTTTTTTTTTTAATTGTAAGACAAGAGATAAACAAACAAAGCTAAATTTAATCCAAAAAATCGAAAGGTATTTTGTCTTTTTTTTTTTGTTTAGAAAAATAATGGAAAGATAAATAAGAGAGTGTTTATTTGAGATTTAAAACGTTACATTCGACTTATTTATTTTTAATGGATCCTTAAAGTAGAATAAACGAGAGATTAGACACAGATCCTTCTACCTAGGAAGCAAATAAACAAAATGGTATCCCTGTCTCCCCTCTTACAATAAAATTACCCATAAAAACTCGAATTAGACGGTTATAAAACATAGTAAAATCTTTTATATAAAGTAGACCCGATCCTAATTTTTTGGGGGGATTAAAAAAAAAAGGAAGATGATGCGTGAATGAGGCCATAAGAATATCGACCATTAGCATGTAACACTTTTGCAACAATGCTACACACATGCAAATTTACATGCAAATTGCATCAGAGAACGAAATATTGTTGTTACTATTCGGCGAATAAAATCGGAATAATATTAATGGAAATTTTGCTATCTTTGCAGAGGCGGAGCGAGAGGATAGGGAGGGAGGAAGAGCGAGAGAGAAGGAGAGGGGGGAAAGAGAAAATGTGCTGACGTCAACTCAAACTGACCGATTAGTTCGTTCGGTCGAAGTTAATACCTGTTCTTACGGGTTGGAGTAATTAATCTGCTCATCCTCTTCATCATATATACTTCCTATGAGTATGGAAATATGGTAATGACCTTTCACGTTCGTGACCCCGAATGCAAAAGGTCATAACGACTCAATTTTTCTGCGCGTATACCTTTCTAGTCTATACCTTTCTAGTAACCTCTCACCTTCCTATGCTGAATGGCCTTTCACATATATTGATAAATAAGTAAATATAATGTGAAATTTAAGAAATTCGTGTAGAATTCTTATTTCTCTTTCTTATTACAGCTTTTATACGGCTTAAATCACGTGTAAAATATTTAAAAAAATATATGCAAGACACGTATTAAATTTGTAAATTATCCATTAGTTTCTTCAGTTTTTCTTTTAAATATAAGAAAGTAAAGAGATAAGAAGAGGAAAGATCCATTTATCAAGCATTAAAAATAGTTTTAATGCTTAAATTCATATTGTTTTAGATTATTTACATTTATAATTAATTAAATTTTACAAATAAACTAAAATTTGACACTTAAAATTAAAGTACAGCATTCAAAATGGCGCCGTTTACAACAAATAAAAATTGAATATTTTTCAAATAAATCTTATTTTTCAATTGAATCCAAAGCTAGAATTTTGGCATTTGTATTAGCAAATATATTAAAATATTTTGAGTACTTCAAATTGTTTACCAATTCCAACAAGAATTTTTCAGTATTTTTTTACTTTTCAACCTCTTCTGTAGCTTAACAAAAAAACGCGTGAAATAAATAGGAACGTGGGTAGCACGCGAGCGACCGGTTGGTAAATGCTGACCTAGACTAATAGTTCTATCGATCGCCTCCCGTCCTGGATTAATTATGATAAAATTAAGCGAAGGAAAAGAAATTCTAAAACAATTCAATCGCGAATTTTTAAAAGATATAAGCCAAAACGCATTTATTGTCGAAATGAGTTCAGGTGCAGTGTTTTCCATGCTCTTCCCCCTTTGCAATTTTCTTTCAACAACATCTGCTAGTTTCAAACATTGAAACTGGAGTGCAAATAACTGAAAGAAACTGTAAATTAAATATTCTAATAATAAAAAAAATATATTATATGGACTTTTATCATATGGTTATTAAAGTAAATTCATTGTATTTTATAATAAAATAATTTTTTGGAAGAAGAAAAATCACTTTCCAACAGAACACACCAGTCTTCGATAGTTAAAGCATCGCCATCTGGAGACGAATAATCGAAGTAATTGTCAAAAAATTCCTCCCCCTTCTCCTACCGATTTTATCCCTATTAAAACGATTTTCTACAATGAATTTTTCGTGTTTATTTCATTATTTATTTTATGTCGTAGGGAAAAATTTAACTTTTTTTTTTTTTTTTATTTTTTAAGTTTGTTAGGGGNCGAGGAGGAAGAGAGGGGGGGGGAGGAAGAAGGAGGAGGAGGAAGACTAGACACAGGGAATACAAACAGCTCTACATTAATATTATTCATTTATCAAATATGTTCTTTTATTTTTAATCGGATTTTATAATAAACTTTCCGCCCATTTATTCCTGTAAAATCGCATTTTTGATTATTAACGAATGCACTTAGTGCACACTAAGTGTCACACAATAAGCTCTCACCTATCGAGAATAATGGTGTAGTGTTTTATAAATCAATCACGTGGCCTTTTTTCCTTTGTTTTTTTTTTTCTTAATGGTTTTTAATTTCTGCTCTTCACCAATCGATTCGTCATTATAATGTTGATCGAATTTATAAGGTAAATTCTCCCCCCCTCTTCGCTTCTTCGCTCCTCCTCGATGATGTGTTACGATTTTTACATTTTAAATAGTTAATAAGAGGAGAGGTGGAGTCATGCAAACGACTTTACGCGCATAATGAACTGCAGCGGATCATTTTTGGTGATGTGGTAGCTTGCATAATGAAGTGGAGCGTATGATTTAACGTCACTATTATGTGGGGGGGGAGGAAATTAAATTTCGCTCTTTTGTTCCTAAATAACTGGCGAAGAATAGAAATTTATTAATAGTTTAACGTGAAAAAAATTTGTTAAAATATTCATAAATGATGAATAGTTTAGCGGGGGGATGAGAAATCAGTAGTATCTGTTGCGTGTAGTTTGACGTAAAGATGACGAAATTATTGGCGTAAATCGGTGCCCGTGTCCATAAACGGCGCGTGAAATGAAAGATTTGATGCTTATATTCGTAAATAATAGGAAAAAAATACAGGATTTTACACGAGAAATATTCGTCGGTAGCGCGAAAAGTGAAAAATTATTAATGGTTTAACACGAGAAAATGGTGAAGACATTCATAAACGAGGTAGAAAATGAAGAATTTAACACGAAATATTGACGAAAATTTTCATTAAGAAGGCAAAAAATACAGACTTTAACATTGAAAATTGATGCAAATATTCACAAAGGAGGAAAAAGACGAAGAATTTAAGACAAAAATAAATCAAAGTGTGTATACAAAAATACCGCAAAAAATAACAAATAATTCAACACGAATACGTCATCATTTTCTTCACCCAACGAGAAGCAAAAAAAAAAAACAGTTAATTCTGTTGTTTTTTCTGGTGTAGAATATATGTCAATTAGTTGTATAGAGTCTTTGATAGTGGCTGAATGTAATAAATAAAGATAACTTCATTAACTTGGTCGTATAGAAGGGTAAGTTGCATCATCATTAAAGGTGTCTTAAGAAAGAAGAAGATACATAAATTAATTAGTCATTAAGGAAATATCTACTTTATTTATTATAATAGTTGGAAAGAAAATGAAATCGATGGACGGCTCGCATTATTAATCTTCAATTAATTTATTTCCTGAATTAATTGATGAAAAAAATTACTTTTTTGTTTTTTTTATAGAAATTTTATCTATAAAAAGCATTGTAAACATCGTTATATACTATCTTAAATGTAATTAAACTTAATTGTAATCGTATTTAGTTCTAGATGCGAGTAGGATTCATTATAGAGCTACTTAAGTCTAGAACTTTCATTGCATACTTTCATACATCTAATATCTAGTTCTAGAATTAAAATCTTAGAATAATAATAATGAATAATATTGAATCAGAATTGAACATTATTAATATCAATTATCATTACTCTAGAATTTTTAATTCTAGAGTCAGGTATTAGATGTATTGTTATCCATTATTATTATTCTAGAATTAAAACTACATTAGGTTATATACAAGTAGTTCTATAATTATCATTCTATAATTAAAAATTCTATTATTATAGAATTTCTATTCTAGAATTAAAAATTCTAGAATCAGGAATTAGATGTATGAAGGTATACAATGAAAGTTCTAGACTTAAGTAACTCTATAATGAATTCTACTCGCATCTAGAAATAAGTATACTTAGAATTAAGTTTAATTAGTTCTAGAATTTTAATTCTAAAACATTATATTATCCTTGAGATCTAAAAATATAATCAAATTCAGATTCGATACAATTCCGGAGCCGTAAATAAAACCATTTCTAGATACGCGTGTACGTAACAATGTGTACTGTACATATTACTGTTACACTAGATCTAGAACTTAATTAAGTTTAAAATGTAATAAGGTTGATATTAGCCTAGTTCTAGAAGTAAATTTAGCTCTAGTACAACTAGATCTAGAACTAAGCAAGATTCTACATATGATAGTATAGTTCTAGAACTAAATTTAGCTCTAGTATTTCCAGATTTAAAACTAAGTTAGGTTATATAGTTCTAGAATAAGTTAGGATTAATTCTAAGTTATATAGTTGTATTTTGCTCTAGTATTGCTTTATCTATAACTACAGGTAGCAGTACGATTCTAGAAGAAATTTTTGCTCTAGAATTACAAGTAGCAATGTAATTCTCGAATAAAATTCAGCCATAGCTGCGTCAATTAAGTTGGAAATTGTTTCAGGTTTAGTTAAATAGAAACAAACACTTAATTTATGCGCTAAACAAATTAAAGTAAATAATCTTTCGCTTCAAACCCCTTTTGTGTATCAAGACCGTAGCCGAAAAGGGGACAATTATAAACACTTATTACTCTATTATAAAGGCTGTTAATCCGAATAATTTTGATGTTTTTCTCGAGCTACAAACCCCGATAATCCAATTAAACGATTTCAAAAACTTAAAAGAATTGTCTTCCTATTGTATTAGTTATATTACTCAGTAAATTTAATTAGCATTTGCAGAATGAAGTGCTTCCCCTCAATGTTTTCATTCGCAATTTCCATTGTAATCAGGATCGAACGGGGAGGGAGAAAGACAGAAGAGAGCAGGAAGAGAAAGCAGGACGGAAGATAGAAAAAAGTGTCAACTGTCTCTTTCCATATGGGCAATAGTAGAAAAGGTGACAAGGAAAGGCATCAGCTTGTCACTTAAAACAACGAATAAGGCAATTTGCGAATGGTCCCGTAACAGATTCCATCTGACATAAGAAATTAAGTTTTCTCTCCTTTCTAATTATTTGTGTGTATCACTTCCAGAAAGAATCTTCCCTTTTACTTCTTCCACAGTTTATTGTTCGGCTCCTTGTCAAGTTCTTGACGTTTTCGGATCTGGAACATCATTACGTATCGGTGACGTTAAAGAATTACTTGTTACTGGCTTCGTGTAACACTGAGTTTACTTCAATTTGATGGGCAAATAATTACATCTCTTTAATTACACGGTAATTACATGGAGTGACGTAACGAAAAGAGTGTATCGTAACAAAACATCGTTTAATCCCTAACAGTAATTACGATTCATATGTTTGATCAATCGCGCCTTTTTTTAAAATGACAATTAACTGTCTGAAGCAGAAAAAAGGAGGAGAGATTTGCTGTTTTATTTTGAAAAAAAAAGAAGAAGAAGAAATGTCAATTTATCAGGAGCACTTTCATCCGCATCACTTGGATGGAACTGTGAATGATGTTGATGAATCGAGACAATTTTTTAAAAATATAATTAAGTTACTTAATTATGATTTAAATTAATTATTACTTAGAAAGTGTTTAAATATATATTTTTTTTATATAAGGAAACACGATTCTTTTTAAAAAGCGTTGATGAATAATTAGGAAAATAGAAAAACTGGGGTATTAATATTTGGAAAATAGTAAAAATGAAGCATGAATAATTGGAAAAATAATAAAAATGGGAAATGAATAGTTGGAAAAATAGTAAAAATGGGGCAGGAATAGTTGGGAAAACAGTAGAAATGGGGCAGGAATAGTTGGGAAAACAGTAGAAATGGGGCATGAATAGTTGGGAAAACAGTAGAAATGGGGCATGAATAGTTCGGAAAACAGTAAAAATGGGGTGTGAATAGTTGGGAAAACAGTAGAAATGGGGCATGTATAGTTGGGAAAACAATAAAAATGGGAGATTAATAGTTGGAAAAATATTCTTAACCCAACTATTCATGCCCCATTTTTGCTATTTTTCCAATTATTCATGCCCCATTTTTACTATTTTCCCAATTATTAATGCCCCATTTTTACTATTTTCCCAATTATTCATGCCCCATTTTTACTATTTTTCCAATTATTCATGCCCCATTTTTACTATTTTCCCAAACTAGAGCATAAGAAGTTAAGAAAATAGTAAGGTTGGAATATAAATAGTTCGGAAAGTAAGAAAATGTTTCTAAAATATTTTTCCAATTAAATTTGGTTTCAGTCTATGGTTCATGAACATGGTTTTATTTACACAATTATTACACGGTTCCTTTAAAAGCTTGGTAAACCTTGAATGCTTCCTGTAGATAGAACGTCATATCTAATATTTCTATGAAGAGAATATCATGGTAAATTATGAATTTCCATTAGAAACAGTCTTAGGAAACCACGTTAATGAAATCATAACTATAAACCATGATTATCCATAATGAATCTTGATTATTCAACAGTGAACTAAATTTAATGAAAGGTATTTAAAGTAATTTATAATTTAGAAAACATTTAACCTAGAAAATACTCCATAAAGTAAATAAATTATAATTAATATTAGAAAAAAAAAATGGAACGAAATTTAATGTAAACTAATGCAAAATAGTTGTTACAGCGTTAATGATGATGGTATTTCTGCATGATTAATCATCATCATAATTCACTTTCCTTACCTAAATATACGGTTTTAATCAAAATTATGGTTAAGAATATTAAATAATTAATAATAAACCAAATAAATTTTAATTTTCAATTGAAAAACATTAAAAATTCTAGTAAAACCAGAAGAAAACGAGTTTTTTTTCCATTAATTTGCTTAAGAAGGCGTTCAGCAAAGGAGGCATTTTTTTGTATTTTTTTGGGGGGGTGAAAATTTTATTAAAATTGTGGTAAATAATATTAAATAATTAATAATAAACCAAGTAAATTTTAAAATTTCCAATCGAAAAACATTAAAAATTCCGGTAAAACAAGAGGAAAAAAAACCGAGTTTTTCTCATTAGTTTGCCTAAGAAGGCGTTCAGCAAAGGGGGTATTTTTTTGTATTTTGGGGGGTTTTTTCGATGATTTCGTATACGTCGATCCTTCAATTTAATAAAAAACATATTCAAAATTCTGAATATTAAAATACATAAAAGTTATTTTGAATTATTTCGACAACTTCAACATATTCCTCTATTCAAATGACAAGCGAAGATATAACAATATTAAAAAGTGAATAAATCGGAGAAGACAAATGGAAAAAAAAAAAGTAAAATATGTTACATTTTTTGAATGAAATAAAAATAAAAATAAAATTGCATTTTTTTATTTTTAAATCGATGCTTTTTTAAACCAATTTTACAAGGGACAAATTCGATTTTGAGTGTACTTCACTCAATTATTATGATAGAATGATATAATTTTTTGGAATTATTTTAAAACTTTTTCTTCTTCTTTTACTTGCTAAATGTATTTAAAATATTAAATCAATTTGAGGAATAAATATTATTAAAAATTTAATGTATATAAATCATTTTCTGCGAGGAAATTTATACTTCTTTTGGGTTAAGTTAATGTATAAAACTAAGCAGACGGTGTTATAATTTTTACTTTTTACGTGTTTTTTCATTAATTAAATAGACAGAGGAAGATATTTAATGAGGAAATTAGTTTATTAAATATTCTCTTCAAGGTATGCCAATTTACAGTCTTTCAAATCTCTTCAATCTATTCTAATTCACGAGAAAACGAATTTAAATCTCTTAAAACTATCTTAGCTCGTGAGGAAATTCATTTAAATCTCTCTTTAAGCCGTATTTACTCACGAGGAAACTCATTTTTAGTCGTTCCAATCCTCCTTAATTCTTAATTAATTGTTTCTTAAGTCTCTTCAATAAGCTTCGATCCAAGAGGAAACGGATTTAAATCTCTTAAATTCCATTTAACTCACGAGGAAATTCATTTAAACTTTTTCAAGCCGTATTTACTCGTGAGGAAATTCACTTAAGTCTCTTTAATTCACGAGGAAAATTACTTGAGACATTGAAGTAACTTTAATCCATGAGTAAATGAATTTAAATCTCTTAAATTCCTCGTAACTCATGAGGAAAGTCATTTAAGTCTCTTCAATCCTCCTTAATTCACGAGGAAAGAACTCGAGTCTCTTCAATACGCTTTAATTTATGAGGAAATTCATTTAAATCTCCACGACATCTTAACTCATGAGGGAGCTCATTTAAATCGATACAGAAACTCATTCAAATAGATATCAAGAGGAAAGGAGCTACTTGATGAGGGAATTTCCTGTCTACTAAATCGATCTATCAGTTCTACTTTGATGTGAAAATAAGTAAACTCTTGTGAGGACATTTTAAGTTAACTCTGACGTTCTTTCAATGTAATTGGGGCTGAAATTTCCTCACTGAGGCTGATATTTCTTTACTAAAATGAAACCTCCCTCAATAAAGCATATGGTAACAGACTATTAGACCCTTAATATTTTAAAATTTCTCCATTTCCTCAGATTTTTTGGGGTATAAGAGGGCTCAAATATATTTTGGCAGCAGAACATAAATTTTAATTTGATGAGGAAATACGAAATTCCAGAAAAATATTTTGATTTCTTCACCATTTACTTTGGTACAAGAACAGCGAGGAAGTGACAGTTTTGGTGAGGGAATAGCACCTTAAACAAGGGAGAAACTCAATTTTAATGAGGGAAATTTCATTTTTTTTAATGGGAAATTGTTTGGTTTGAGAGGAAATATTACTTTTAATCAAGAAAACAGTAATTCTAACCGAGGGAAACGATAGTTTTGTTCATAAAAATTGTTACATTTTTAATAATAAAAAAAAATAGTCAACTCTAATGAGGAAAATATTAATGCTGATGAGGAAAACATCAAACTGAAGATAGCCACAAGATATCATTTTAAAATTATCAACTTTGACGAGGAAAAAAAGTCAATTTTACAGGAGAAAACTATAAGAATTCCGGAAAAACATCAAATCTGGCGAGGAAAATTGAGGAAAATAGCAAATTCGACGAGAGAAAAATCAACTTTTGCGAAGAAAACATCACGAAAACTTCATAAAAATATCAAATTTACTTCAAAAAAAAAGTAATAATAAAAAATCTATAAAATTACAAATCGAAAAACGTTTAAAAAAATTCAATTATCTAAAAAAAAAACAACAACAAAACCTCCAAAAATTACATTTTAAAAAAAGAATAAAACATAGAAACAATTGATCTAAAACGAAATAAAAATGCAATAATTTGACATTTTTAATAAATTTATTTGACTATAAATGTAAAGAAAGATGGAGGGAAGAAGAAGAAGAGAAGGAATAAAGTATTTTCGAATGGAATCAAACATGACATTATGCTAAACAGGATTAACATCAAAACTTCACACAGCCTGACTGCAAACCAACTAATACCATTTCTGTTATATTCCACCATCAATGTCTGCTATTTTCAAAATCAAATAAATTCTCCAAGGTGGTTTTTCGATTGGACTTTGAAAGGATTACAGGATATAAAATTGCCATAGGAGGCGAAGAGAAAAGGGGGGGGGGGTAAAAAAAGAGAATAAAAATATGAAAAACTGACGTGATAAATCGGATATTAATACATTCCCGATTCGATAAAACTGGAAAAATTCGTTAGAAATTATCGATTTTCTCTAATAATTCCATGATTATATGCAGTTTTTGTGTGTGTGTGTGTGTATGGAAGAAAAGTGGCATTTTTGTATTGATGTTCTTGCAGCTGGTATGATGAGAATGGAGTGCCAAGATTGAAGAAATAAGTGCCCCGTGTCCACATACAGATCTGCAATATTCGTTTGTTCGTCCTACTACACCATCATTAGTGATGTCCTATGTTCATGCATATTTCAAGAGCCTGCAGATGTTCCTCTCTGTCACATGACCATTTCGCTCTCCTCTTCCATTGTTAAACGTCTGGACATTTCCAACAATATAAAATCGGCCATTTTTCTATTGTCTTCCTGTTTTATTCGCCGATTTTTAAATGAACCGTGTGTTTATGTATATTTTATGATTAATCGTGGTGTTTTCTGGATTAAGATTCTCGCCAAACAATGGGTTAAATTTTACCACTGAAATATTCGTTAATATGGCATTGAATACCCGTTAAATGCCATAGAATCGGAGACGTTAATATCAGCAAAATATCCAGTAAAGAAACAAAAATCAGGATGAAAATCCCCCACTTAAATATCGATAGAGGCAGAGAAGGTATCTGTTAAATATATCAACCACCAATATCGAAATCCCAGTTAAATTTTAACACCGACACCAAATATTAGCCAAATATTACCCGATGGGGAAAGCATTATTTTAAATTCTTTACACTAATTTTAAAGGGAGGGTGGGGTTTTAATTGAAATGCAGAAAGGAGGGAAGAGGAGGGAGGAAATCGTGCAAATTACCAGCGAAGAAATTTGGTTAAAATTCATTCATTATTTCAGATATTTTTACTATAATAGAAGAAACATTCTTCAACATTGCTACACATTAATGTAGAAAAAATTTCAACGAACACTAAATTAGAGAAGATGGTGCCTGGGGGAGACCATCACTGTCGTTGGGAAGGCAAACGGCGCTCACACATTTGATTCAATTGTGTTACTATGGTAACGAACATAGTGAAGCGGTGCTGCCTCCAGCAGAGAACGTTGGTCTGTCTACCTTGCAATCTAAAATATTCAGGTGCACAACTAGAATATTTACCAGACTTCTGATAAAACACAAGTTTTTTTTTTTCTCCAGAAAGTATGAAAGAAAGATGACAGCAATATCTGCACAATGTCTATTGTTTCCCTTCCGTTTATTGTAAATTTTTATAGTTCTTTTGCAATAGTTTCGCTGCCGGTAAGCCGAGTCAGATGAAATATAAAAAGGTTAAGAAATGTTTCTGCTGAATTTACAAGTGTGTGAGTGAGTATACAATATATGTTTACATTGTTTTTCTCTATAACTAGGGATGTTGAATTTAATTAAGCAGTAATTTCGTCCCGTAAATTATCGTGAAAGTATTATACAATAGAAAGTATACACTGATTCATATCCTTCACATAAACGCTACAGACTAGAAACAAGCTGTAGTGTCTAGTGTGACAGGAGACTGTTTTTATGACTTTAAAATCAATAAAATAGGTAGATATTGTGTAAAAATATGTGAAATTTTTGTTAATTAATTACATTATTTTCTTTCTACAAACAGTTATTTGTGATTTAATACAATTGGTGCACTACAGTTGATTTTTTACGGGAGTGGCTCGCGAGCTACAGGTTGGGAAATAATATTCTGAGCTAGAAAATTTATTGCTATTTTATTGTTGGAATTTAGCAAATATAGTTAAAGTTATAATTTATTCTGTACAAAATTTTTGTGTATATTGTATCGTTCGAGTATAATTATTAATTCTTTCTCATTTTATTTGTTAGAAATTATAATTACGTAGTACTATTATACGCTATTCCTCAACGTTTGATTGTGAAATATACGAGCAAACAAGCGTGAAATTTTCGCATGTAATTTTATTTTAAACGCATTTATAACGTTAAAAAATATTTTAGAAGTGGTTTCGAGACAGAAATTATTGTTAAACAGTAAAAAAAATAAAAAAATAAAGAATCAAGTTTGTGACATTATCGAACGATTACTTGATCTCTTTTGTGGTTCTCCTGTGGTCGTTCATATAGAAATACTGTATATCTTCTGCAAGATGCGGTCTGAAGTCTTTGAATTAGTACATTGTTATAGGGTTTCTATAGAGGGTCCATATATCCTGCTTCTATGAAGGTTCGTAAGAATACAGCTCAATAAGGCCGATAAGTTTGGGGCGTGTGGTTGGCCATATTGTTACTAACAACCGCTGTCTCACCGCACTTTTCTTGTCTGTCCTATTGATCTGGTTGCAGTCACCTGTGCGGCCATCTGGTCTATACACCCCAGGCTAGAGAATTATGCAAGAGAATAACTATACAGGCAAGCAGGGGGGCATTGTAGCGAGAAAGAAACTATGCTACACAACCATCTTCCTTTCTCCATAAACGTCCTCTGTACGTAAAATATATATATATATATAGGAGGAGGGTAGAGATTTTCAGTGGTTTAAATAAGGCTAAACTGATTAATATCTTACAATTTCATAAGCATCACTCTTCAACAATAGTCGTTTAGTGTATTCATTTGTATGGATATACATACAATGTATGTCTTTTCAGTTAACTCACGATACGATTATGATATTTAAAAACATATTTATTTTATGTTATTCAACAACTATCATATTTATTCTTTCGTTTTTTTTTTTTCAGGATGCCGAGGTTAATTTTTTTCGATCTGGTTCATTGCCTTGTCATTGTGATGGTGTAATAGCTGGTGTGGTGCTGTGGATGATGATGCCACCAAGACTAATGATCCTTTATATCCAGTCTAACATGTGGTCTCCTTACAACTAAAATCATGACTCAAACCAGCTTTATCCTTTCTACTCTTTAAGAATATAAGAAGAGAATACTTGAAGATTATTTTTGCTTTTTTCTTTAATAAATATTGTTTTAAGACTGTTACCATTTATACCTAAATGACTAAAGACGTATTATTTACTTATCCGAATAAACATTTTAATTATAATATATTTTAAACGGTTTATTTAAGTTAAACGCTTGTCTGATTATTCAAATTTTTAAATTTAATCACGTCGATGACGTTTTGAAATGTGATTGGTTATCGCTTGCAAACGTCGAGCGAAGATAATGTCTTTTAACGAAACAGTTTTGCTATTATTCAGTCACGTGACTGAGTTTAATAAATGTAATTGGTAGTCATTTGCAACTATTGAGCGCTTTTAAAATTTACAATTGGAAATTGCGTGCAAATTTCGAAGTGAAAAATCTGTCTTCTCCGACGTTGTAACGAAATGATACTTTGTATTCAATGTCACGATATTCAAATTATTGAACACAGATTATGAATATTGAATTTTTTTTAAATATCTAATCACGTGACTAACACCAAGGAATATGATTTGTAATTGCGTGCAAATTTGTAATCTTATAAAAAGCGATGTAACGATACAATAATAGCCTTTCCCGTTAATGTTATGATATTCGTTTATTAAATAAAGAAAACGAATATTAATATATGTCAATATTCAGTCACGTGAACAATATTAGTCAATTTAATTGGCAATTGCATGCAAATGTCGAGCGAAAGCAACCATATTTCTGACATTGCGTTAGTAGCTTCGTGTATACACAGAAACGAACCTGTGAACCACGGCCAATAACGGGAAAATAAAAAATGGCGGCTGTTTTTATGCTTAATCACGTGACCATAACTAACTAAAATGGCAATTGCATGCAAACATCGAGTGAAAGGAGTCACTAATACATTCCCTCTAACAATTTACCGAATACGAAAGACACACGACGTGTTTGTAATACATTTAAATTTAAAAAAAATCACGTGATCGATATTCATCAATTTAATTGGAAGTCGCATGCAAACGTCGAGCGAAAATTTGTATTTTTCCAACGCAACAATGAAGCAGCGGCTTCAGTGTTTTTATATTGCAAAACATTCACTCACCGAACACAAGATTAAATGCCAACATTTTCTACAAATTAAATACTAATAATAATACATTAAAAAAATCTCTTATTCATTCATTATTGACATAACAAAAAAAAGGAGGAGGGAAAAGGGGGAGGGAGAAAGAAACGTCTTAACAAAACCCAAATGGCTGCAAAGGACAGGAGGAAGAAGGAAAAAAAAATGCTTGTGGAGACAACCGAGTTAAGTGTGTTTGATTCATGTGACTACTTAAGCAGGCGTTTATTTACGTTATCGCCAAGTTAAGACTTAAAAGAACTGTACTTTTTAAACACTAGATTAGAAATTTGCTGCTTTTCTTATGAACTAAGTAAACATTTCTTTCTGTTACTCGACCCCATTGTTGAATACTTCCAATAGTTACTTTATTTATGATCACTACCAATTGCTTATCATACACACACACACAAAAGAATTGAAGCAACACACACACAGAAAAAATAGTGACTAAAATATTTAGGTTAAAAGGAAATTGTATTTTATTTATTGTTAGAAGTTCTCTATAAATGAAATTGTTATGATTGTTTAGATAACCGGGGGAAAAAATGTCATTGTTTGTATATTGTTGGCTGGATTCAGTTTAAGGTTACATAATGTTACGAAGCGGGGTTGTATTTTTCTATCCCGTAATAGGCAGAACAGACACAAGAATGTTTTATCTGTTGCGTCCATCGAATAGGTTCAAGGACACGGAGTTAGGTAAATAGTCTCCGTGCCACCCCATCTGGTAGACAGTATTCGGCCGTTGTTGACCCTCTTTAGAAACTAGATTATTACAAATGGATAAAAATAAGTTAGAAATAAAATAAATGTAATTTATTTGGCTTGTGTTTTGTGTGTATGCGCGTGCTCTTTTGTGAAAAGATGTGTTCTATGTGGTTCATTTTATGCGTGGCTTCTGTTCTGTACTTGCGGCTTGTATTCTGGAGCTTCGATATATGTGGCTCAGTTTGCATTGCTTTTGTGTTTTTGTACGCGTGTACTAGTGTCTTTGTAATGTGTATGCGGCTTGTATTCTTTGACAGCTTTGATTTGTATGGTTCATTTTTGCATTGTTACGTTGCGCTTGTGTTGTTTTACGCGAGTGTCTTTATAGTGTGTACATGGCTTGTGTTGTATACATGCAGAAGTGATTTTTGTTCTGTATTTGTTCTACACGTGTGTACGGTGAGTGTGGTATGCTCTATACCTACACAATTACAGCTACATGCATTATCTATGTACAATATAGTACCTATGACTGATTTTTATATATACAGTATGTATACTGGCAGTAATCTTTGAACAAAAATGTAAAATAACTCCAAGAATAATTTACACATACAGTGTTTATGGTGGCTTATTATGTTTTTCTTTCAGAACAAATTGCATTGAGTCACGTGTAATTCTAGACGTTTCCTTAACAAGCAGAGAGAATGTCCTTTGTAATGGGCAGATTGACGCGGTTCAGAATAGGTCGATTATGAAAAGAATTTACCTGTTACATATGGATGGAGTTGGGAACATTGAAGAGAGTCCTTTTGATAAAAATGTCTCTTTCCGTGGGAAGTAACATCAAACAATTTCCAATGTCACGACCCCTAACGAAGGCGTAACAGCTGGTCGTAGACAATAATTCCATTACCATAACTGACCCCCATCGATGGTTCTTACAACCCAACCTATCAGATAATTGTTAAAATATTAAACTGCAATTAAACTGTTGGAAGTTATAATGGATTAAGTACAATGGTAACTCAGGTAGTGGATCAAGTGGATTGTGTACGCAGTAACAAAAGGCTCTTTGATGTCGACTGTTAAATTATCAAATTGCAATTAAGACATTTCAAGTAACTAAGTGACAGATTATTCTATAGATCAGATAAGAAGTGTTTGTTCTTTGATATCCATTGCAGAATATAAGGACGCCATTAGAAGGTTGGTAAACGATGGAATTCAAATCGATAACGCCCAGGGATTTAAAAATTGTAACAAATAGAGAAGATACGTTCGGTTGATACAGAAGCAAAGAGATCAAATACACTGAAAAAGTAACCCCCCCTCTTGCATCAGTAGCTCGCTAATTACAGGCAAGTATCGGCGATCCTGTAATAACTGTTTCTCTGCACTTTTATTGTCCACTTGAAGGGAGTTTAGATAAGCAGAGGAGCTGTTAAAATCTCGACTGATCCCGTAAAGTGACACTGGACGGGATTGTGTCTTCTGAATGGACTGAAAGATAAGTGGCATCGTGCTATCGACGATGTCAATGTATCCGGGTTGTAGCAGCCAACGTGAAAAACCAGAGATTGCAAGAAAATTTGTCCGTGGCTATTCCCACCCCCCGAAAAGTTGAAAAATCTAACCTTTTATTGATTGGAGTTAAGACAAAAGAAAATTGAGTTGTGTGTGTGCGTTTTTTTTCCTTCCTTTGTCTCGAGTTTTCTGATATAAAGTAACGAGAATTATTCTAGGGATTGAAAAGTGGAGTAGGTCGATGATCCTATACGACAGCTTTTACAGTGTCATCGACTATGCAATTTATATATAAGTAGGTTCTACGTAAGGATTTTCTATAGGATTTCGTTTAAAATTCCGAAAATTCTGTTTACGATTCGTACATGTTTATATTTATAAGCAACTACTATGAGATTCTACACAAGTAACTCCTACAGGATCCGGTATATAAGTTCTATAAGAGTCCTTATAGATAATTAGCGCAGGATTCTATATAAAAACATAGTTTACATAGTTTGTATAGAATTTTATACAAGTAATATCAATAGGATTTAACTGTTAAAGGATCCTATAAGAATAATTCTAACAGGATTTAATTGTCAAAGTATAACAACTGCAGAATACATAAGATCCTATACAAGTTAATGGTAAAAATTACTTATATAAAATCCTAAAAATGCCATAGAATCATTTAAAAATTCCCGAATCCTACAGAAATTGTTTACATAAAGAAACAGCTGTTGTAGGATTGTATATAAACAATTTTATATAGGATTTAATTAAGTAATATCCGAGTAAATTCAATCAATAAACACGAAAAATCATCCAAAAAGCACGATTTTAATCACATATTTTCACGGTAAATTACATAAAATTCGGTCATTATCCTAAAAAAAAACTGAGTCCCAATTTTATAAAAATATTGGCGATAAAATCTTTTAAAAAAAAGGACAGAAAATTCTCCGGAATTTGGTAAAAATCTTTAATTCAAGTTAGTTAAGATCTTAAAACTTGATCTGTTTTGGACCTCTTTAATCAGATCCATCCACTTGTCAAACATGTCAACTTGATATCGGGCCTATGGGCGAATAACTAATTGGCTAAAGTTAACTAAATATTTTTCTTCTTTTTTAAATTTCTATGTAATTTATAGATAATATAAAAATATATTTAAATATTAATTAAATTTATTTTTTAATTTAAATTTAAATTACAGAGAAATTACCCCAGCATCAACGCGTAAATAACACTACAGAAACTATGAAATTTTTATAATTATATGCGTAAAAATCTATTTAATAATATATTTTTCTGCATTTTTAGATGCATAAAAATCAATTTTCTAAGCTCTCAATGTGCTCAATTTTATTAGAATTTTATAAAATACTCTTAAAATTTGCTCATCTTCCGCATCCTTATACAAAGATGCAATCTTGAAGCTGTAAATTTTAGCTATTTTATAGATTTTATATTAAAAATTTATGTTAAAACTGCTGCTGAAATACTCAAAAAATATTTATAAAATCTACAAACAATTATAGCAATAAGCCCGAAGCCAAAATATAGGGCCTAATTACTTTTCTGGGATTCATTTCACTGAAATATATTCAATATTAGATTAATTTTACATCATTCAAGTGAATTGAATATTTAATTTACAGCAATGTTTTTAGAATTTTTTGCTTCAAAAAATGCAATTTTCTGCTTAAAAAATCATTCAAAAATCCAAGAAATTTAATAGATTTACTTCCTTCAATTTTGTAGAATTTGTGATTTTTTAGAAGATTAAAAAAAAACTCAAACACTATGCAATTTTTCGAGATTTTATAATTTTAAAATATCAAAAAACTTCTCTATAAGCATTCTAAAAATCCCCGAAAAATGAATAAGAGTTGATTTCTTGAAATTTACAAAATACCTGATATTTTTTACAGGGTTTGAAACCATAAAAATATACATTTTTATAATCAATTTTAAGAAAATAAAAATTTAAATATTGAATTTATAAATGGAAATAAAAGAATTTTTCAATTGTAAAAAAAAAAAATTTAAAAAGATTTTTAAATTATCTAAACTTTTAAGAGATTTTTTAGATGCGATTCTTTAGTGTAAAAGTCTCTTTAAAAAGGTTCCTAATGAGTTTCTTATGTTCCTAAAAGTAGTTTTAAAAATTCCAAAAAATACTTCGAAAAATGCTTGCAAAATATGTAAAAATTGTAAGAAACATTCCAAACAATCCTTCTAAAAATGCGTGTAAAATATGTAAAAATTGTAAAAAAAATTCCAAACAATCCTTCTAAAAATGCGTGCAAAATATGTAAAAATTGTAAGAAACATTCCAAACAATCCTTCTAAAAATGCGTCTAAAATATGTAAAAATTGTAAGAAACATTCCAAAAAATCCTTCTAAAAATGCGTCTAAAATATGTAAAAATTGTAAAATAAATTCCAAAAAATCCTTCTAAAAATGCGTGTAAAATATGTAAAAATTGTAAAAAAAAATTCCAAAAAATTCTTCTAAAAGTGCGTGCATAATATGTAAAAATTGTAAGAAAAATTCCAAACAATCCTTCTAAAAATGCGTGTAAAATATGTAAAAATTGTAAAAAAAAAATTCCAAAAAATCCTTCTAAAAATGCGTGTAAAATATGTAAAAATTGTAAAAAAATTCCAAAAAATTCTTCTAAAAGTGCGTGCATAATATGTAAAAATTGTAAAAAAAAATCCAAAAAATCCTTCTAAAAATGCTTGCAAATATATAAAAGAATGAAGCCCGAAGGCAGAGATTTTGTGGGATTTTTCTAACAGACCAACAAACCGACGTACTTCACGTTGATGCTATTGAAAATATACAATATGGGATTAACTTGCGATCCCATTATCAAACTAAATTTATTAGTCACGTGTTTAATAAACCTTATAATTCATAAGGTATTTCTGGTGGAGTATTATTAATTTTGAACCAAGTTAAACTAAATTTGTATAGACAAACCCTAACCTGATAATCATATTAAGTGTATTTAATATAATTAAATCGCTTAGAATTTTGATTCGCATCTGTCAAGCAACCGAATAATTTATTGATAAATATATTACAAACTGTTAAGAGTAATTTTCTCTAATTTAAAAATTATAAATAATTCTATAAAGTATAATTTAAAAAAATGTACTTTAAGAGGGTGAGATTTATCCAAAATAAAACATGTAAAAAAATTCAGGAAGATTTTAGAGGTTGAAAAAAGGCGATTTTTCTCTGAAAAATTTTCTAAAAAGTCTCTTATAAGTATATTTAAATCCTCCAAAAAAGGCTTTGTTTATCCTAAATGAAGCCTCTAAAAAATTCTAGAATATTTTAGAGGCTCAAGAAAAGCAATTTTTCTCTTAAAAAAATGTTCTAAAATGTTTCCTAAAAAATTTATTTATTCAAAATGAAGCCTGTAAAAGAAATTCTAGAAACTTTTAGAGGCTTTTTCTCTTAAAAAATTCTCTAAAATGTCTCTAAAAATGTTTTTTTTTTTAAATCCTTCAGAAAGGTTTATACAGATTTAAAAAAATTTTTCTTGAAAGTCAAGATTTATCTACAATAAAACCTCTAAAAAATTCAACATTTACAGATTCAAAAAATCAATTTTATCTAAAAAATCTCTAAAGAATTTCTAATGAATTTTTACTCTATGAAATCTTTCAAAAAATATTTGTAGTTTAATAATTATAAAATAAAGAAATTTAGAGCATTATTTGATTACTCTAATTTAAAAAAGAAGTTAATAAATCACAGATCATACGTAAAAAGATTAAAAAAAGAATTCTCTTTCAAGGCTCTAAAACTTAAATTTCTAAACATTTCTTGAAATTTCTAAAAATATAAAGACTTTCTAGAGACTTCAAGAAGCTTAATTTCATCTAAAAAATCTCTAAAAAGTAGTTATAAAAATCTATATAACGAATGTCTGAAGAGTTTTCTTTTTAATTTAAAAAAAATACTTTGAATTTTTAGCTTCTAAATACATTTTAAAAGATTTTTTTAGAGGCAATTTTTGTAAAAATTGAATAGGATCCATAAATTAAGAGAATCTTTTGCGTTTTTTTTTCGTCTGTAAAATACTTTAAAATATTTATAAAAAAGGTTTTTTAAAGATCAAAAAATTGCAAGAAATAACCGTACAAAAGTGTAAAAATTATAGGAGAAATTCTGAAAAAATCTAAACTTCAGGATCTAAAAAAAACAACCTTTACACGAATTGAATTTTTTAGAAAAAACTCCAAAAAAACTTTCAATTTTTCCGATGAAAATTCCTGGAAAACCCTATTGACAGCATCACAAGAGAAGATTTCTGAGGTTTTTAGAAGGTTCTAAAAAAAACGCTGATGCTTATTATATTTGTAATGAAATTATGATAATTTAGAGTAAATAATCTTTTAAAATAATTATAAAAATCAAGAAAGAAATTGGGGGGTAAAAAATTAAGCAATTAAGATTTATATAAGAAATAATTAGAGCTATCCACTTCATTAGTTAAAAGGAGGAGGAAAAGGAGATCAGAGGGAGGAAAAGGAAGGAGGGGAAGAAAAAAAGTGAAAGATTCATTATTGTATAGGATTAATGAATATATCCAATAAAACTTAATAAATTGCCAAAGGCAAAACGGTTATTATTGTGACAAAAGGGGGAAAAAAACCAATTAACTTTTAACGTAAACAAAGATGCGAAAAATATATTGTGATATTAATAAATTATCTCCGATCACGAAACATGCAAACTAAACTCTTATTTTCTTTTTATGCTCCTTTTTATATAAATTCTAAACATAATTTTTATCATATTTTTTAGATTTTTAGCACCCTCTTCGCTGGCTTACGAGTGATCTAAAAATTTAAAAAAAACTGGAAATTTTTTGAATATTTCCGAAAAATTTTCGAGGGAAAATGTATATTTTTATGATGCTTTTAATGGTGTGATGTTATTATTCCCATATCGTAACCCCTAACTTCCAATCTAGCGCGATTACTTTCCGAAAATAGTTTTATGGACGGTTAGATAGCCGAACGGGCAGTTAAATAGGAAAGTGGATATGCGAATAGATAGAAAGACGTGTGTGCAGAGTGGTTACTGAGTAATCACTCTTTAGCTCTTTTAGTTTCCTAGAAAATTAAAGTTTTGCGTTTACAGGCGTTATGCAGATAGAAAATATGAGAGATGCAATTTGATGCCAAATTATGCCAGGAGACTATGTCTTGTATAATGTCTAACAATTTCAATGCTATAAATGCCTTAGTTTCCGAGAAATTTTATAAAAAGACAACGAACGAACCGAGAAATGAATACAAAAATAGCACACGTATTGACATTATTTGAGTGAATTAATCGATATGATTAATTCATAAATGCACCGTAATCGATATATATATATTTGGATCAGTAATATATAGTGTTCCTATTTAGAAGGATGAGCTATTCTATCAGGAAAGTAGCTACTCTCCTTGATTATATAGCCTACAATCACGAGATGATCCTTAGTCATGTTTCTATACTGATCAGTATTCTTTTATAGATGTATCCCGTGTCGTACTTTCAAATGAATGGGGTTGATATCTTGTATGTTAACCATTTACTGTACTAAATAATAATTTTATTACCTACTTATTATGGTCACAATAGGCTGAAAGAGTTTCTCAACCAGTGAATCGTGACCCCCCATTGCAGCCTGGAAAAACACTAAAATGGTGGCACCACTATTACGAAGGTTGGAAAACGACGCTATAGTGTTTATAAACACATAAATGACACTACAAACAACTGCTTTTCATCCAGGGAATTGCGATCCGAATTTATTTAATCAAATTTTGCATCTTGAAATTGGCATTAATGGAGTCTATCAACTGGTAACTCGCGATTCTCACGTGGCCATTTCAGAGCAATAAAAAGGCATATTTAAGCAATTTTGGGGGTTTGGAAATTGATTCTATATACGTATATTTAATTACTATAAACAACAGAACATATAATTAGTGTTACATTATAATCCCATACTATCTTATGGGGGATTTTCGTAATACTAAGAGATAATCATACAACTGAAGGTTGAAAAACAAATATATGTAATAAAAACTATCGCAATTTGCAAGCCGGCACTCGCGACTCCCAGCTTAAAAACCTTCATACATACCTACAGGAAATTTTTTTCAGTCCTCATAATATGGGGACTAAAAAGTCCCATAAGAAATTCTCTATATTTATGGTGAATCTTTTAGAATAAAGGTTAAGAAACAAATCTAGATAATTAGTACAGTTTGCAAGGTAGTACCTTCGACTTCACACTCGAAAGCATTCTCGACGTTCTTTTTTAATAAGGTTGTTTGCATAATTAAATTTTTATTTATATATATAAATAAGCTTTTTTAAAGAGCAAAAATTAATTCCCATTACTAGATAATTTTTAATTAAACAAATATATCAAGATTAAGATAATAAAACTTAATATTATCCTAACAAAGAGTCATAAATTATCCGAGTGGAAGCTTATGAATACTGATTCCTTTACGGTTCTTGCTAATTATAGACATTGTCAGTTTGATCAAGTGACTGTGCACAAACTGGAAATGAATCTCCCTCTTTCAATGCAATTATCGGGTTTTGAAACTGGAAACACACAGGGAAAAAATTATTAAATTAATAACTAATTAATCGATCATTGATTAATTCATTAAACTCAATTAAAAAATGCGCTCATGTCATAGAAAAATTCATTTTTTTCCCCTCTCCCTTGTTTTTAAGCTCTTCTATGAGTCATTTTAGAAGGGGTGAATATAACGCTCGTGAATCTCATAGTTTAAGTTAATTTTACAAGAGCAGAGATGGAAAAGTAAATACATCAATTCGGTTTAACAGGAAGGTAAATAGTGTATATTGATGTTTATATCATTAAATATATGCAAATAGTGAGTGAATCGCTTAACTTTTGTGATGTTTAAAGTGACATTTCAAATTCAGAAACTTCATAAAATATTGGTTAAGATCATTTAACAAATATACTATCGTAAATTATGTATTTTACACCTATAACTCTATGTTTAAAGCTTTAAAACCTGTATTTTACGGACAGTATGCTTGTAAAACACCCCTCATTCGGTTATTACAACTGAATAAAAGCTTTAAAATTAATTAATTAATTAGTTAATTAGAAAATTTATCATTATTACCCATTGACACGCTTGAAAATGTCGATAATAAACTAAAAAGTCATTTAAATCAGTGCGTAATAACTTTATAAATACATCAGAAGTTGTTTGAAAGATGAGGATTTCAGATCATTATGAGCTATAAATCCCTCTTAATATTGCCCATTATAGACAGAGCTGATATGCGATGGATCAGTTAGGTAATGAGGAACGAAGCTGCAGCTTGGGGGATGAAAAGCGTAGTCCTAGCCTAAGGGTGGGAAACTGCTTCAGCATGAAGAATACAGACAGAGTACAGGAAATAAACCCTATCCTACAACAGCTGCAAAATGCTACCAACTGTCTATGATTTTATTTGAAAGCCAAATCGTGCGGCAAACTAGCCAAAAAATCTATAGAAAAATACTCTAAATGCGAGAAAACACGTGTAAAAACATTTAAAATAAATTGACAAGTTAATAACAATCAAGTGAAAATGATATAAGTTGTACTGTACATTTCAAACCGTCGATTAAAACTTTTATACTTAATAATCTTACTAATTAAGCAGGGAACCGCCTATATTTACCAAAATAATTTTTGACACTCCTACAAATAATTTAAAATTCCGTTTTTATTACCGGTTTCTTCTTCGTATAAACCATTAAAAACATGAATAATCTTTAAATTACACTTATGCAAACGAACAGGAGGGGCATAAATACAGGGAAAAAATTTGATTGGGCCGGTTCCCACGGTTGTTTTTTCCTTTCCCATTGTTCGGGGATGAATATAAGTTTGCACGGTCTAATTCGGGCCCCCTAATATCGGTTGTAGTAACTTTATTGCAGAAGTGTGGCATGAAATTATTATGCATTTAAAACAAAATATTTACAATGTATCCTTATACAAAATACATTAAAACGGTAGGAAACACGAACATGATTAATCTAACAATAACAGAGACGTTCGATAACGCCTCTCGTATGGCTAAATAGATAATTTTCATACAGAATTAATAAACAGAATCATTCAACCTAACATAAAGATAAAGGAATAGTTTTTAAACTATTCTACTATCGATTTATAAGTTAATAGGCATTTTAGGCATTGTGAAAGTAATCGATAAACCAGCATGAATACACTTCATAGATAAACCATTGGGTTTTAACATTATCAGAATTGTCAGAATTTAAATCTTGATGGATTATGTAAATTTATATCTTACAGATAATTATACAGTCCGGGCTTAACATTTATGTGGAATTTTATCTGAAAAAAAAATGGATTTTAAGTCGAATAAATCATTGTAGTTTGTTGTAAAATCGTGTATTGTCTACTTCGTAGTCACACAATTCACTGAAATAAATGTCAAAAATCCTCATTAAATACTCGACGTGACTCATTTAAGCTTATTTTAATATCAAATATTAAATATATTCGATAATTATGCGAATATTTTTACAATTATTCATCTTACAACAAGAATTATTAAGTTCAAATATTATTTGTACTTAGTTTTTAATTAATTTTTTATGAATAATTATAAGATTCGTGCCGAATTTAATCTAATCAAAGTAGATAAAGCCATTCAAAAAATATTCTACGCACAGAATAAATGTTAAAGATTAATATGAGTATGATAAATTATCGTAAAAACATTTTTTGAGCCGGATAACCTATAAAAAAAACCTCGACATGCAAGACAATTCATCAAAAGAAAAAAAATTCTATATGCAAGATAAGCCATCGAAAATGATTATACGCGTAGGATAAACACTAAAAAAAATTTCTCAGCTCAGAGAACTCAGAGTTTAAGAATCAGTCATAAAAAATTACGCCCGAAAAAAATATCAAAAAGTTTTCTGAAAAAGCTATCGGAAAAAATAAAAACATATTCGAAAAGTTCTGAGCTCAGTAAAAGCTATGAAGAAAATTCTATGAGCTGAGGTAAAGTTATAGAAAAATTCTATGAGCTGAGGAAAAGTTATAGAAAAATTCTATGAGCTGAGGAAAAGTTGTAGAAAAATTCTATGAGCTGAGGAAAAGTTGTAGAAAAATTTTATGAGCTGAGGAAAAGTTATAGAAAAATTCTATGAGCTGAGAAAAAGTTACAGAAAAATTCTATGAGCTGAAGAAAAGTTATAGAAAAATTCTGAGCCGAGAAATAGTTATTGAGGAAATTCTCTGAGCTGAGGAAAAGTTATAGAAAAATTCTATGAGCTGAGGAAAAGTTGTAGAAAAATTCTATGAGCTGAGGAAAAGTTGTAGAAAAATTTTATGAGCTGAGGAAAAGTTATAGAAAAATTCTATGAGCTGAGAAAAAGTTACAGAAAAATTCTATGAGCTGAAGAAAAGTTATAGAAAAATTCTGAGCCGAGAAATAGTTATTGAGGAAATTCTCTGAGCTGAGGAAAAGTTATAGAAAAATTCTATGAGCTGAGGTAAAGTTATAGAAAAATTCTATGAGCTGAGGAAAGGTTATAGAAAAATTCTGAGCCGAGAAATAGTTATTGAGGAAATTCTCTGAGCTGAAGAAAAGTTATGAAAAAAATTCTTTGAGCTGAAAGAAAGCAATCAAAAAATGTCTAAGCATAAACAAAATATCAAAAACTCTCTAAGCTTAAGAAAAGCTACAAAAACATTGGCCGAGTTCATAGTAACGGCGATCAGCGATCAAAAACAAATGCGAGTCGAAGCTATCAAAAATTTTTTTCTAAACTGACGGAAAGCTATCAAAAACATTCTCTTCTTTGAATAACCCATAAAAAGTGCACGACAATTTATCAAAAAAATATTCGGAAAGTTATGTAAAATAAGCTCTCAAAAATGATTATACGCAGAGAATAATCCATTTGGGATGCACTAAACCAAACCGGCTCTTAGTTATTTCGCTCTAAAGATTAAATTAAAAATAAGGTAACACAATAAGTAAGCTTTGAAAATGTTTATTATAGTTTACAAAGTAAAATATTCGATTAAACGATGGAAAGAGAAGAATCATAATTAACCAAGAGCCGTTAAAATACTTTGAAACAGGAAAACCATCATCGAAAGATCTCTCTTTTCTCCTCTCTTCATCCCGGATGTTGAGCCAATTTGCTTATTGTTACTCGTTTGATTTGCATTCCTGAAATTCTTCCGCGTGTAATTTAGTTAAATAAATTCTAAAAAAACAAAAAAAAAATTCATTTTAATCGGTAAAACTGTATAAATATATAAAATTATCCCTAATCCCATCCAGTAATTTGATATGTTTACATTCGGCCAATGGTGTTTTTTTCCCCTTTATTTCCCTTGCTAGAACAGTTCTTGTATAAGAAAAAGAGGAAAGTCTTGATTGTAATTTCGATCTGTGTGACACTGACATCCATTAATTACCATTAGCAGAATGGAATTAGTTATGAGAGTTAAGTGTCTTTTGCAAAAGAGCGATCGATGTTGTATAATTTACGATCCACTTCTCCGGTATGGAGCAATGTGAGAAAGTGGCTACACAATTAGGGAGGATCTTTTAGAAAAATCTCTCTATTTAAGCAAGAATATAGGCCTACCTACAGGTAGGCATATAAGTCTAGCTAAAGGTATGTATAGGCAGGCATATAGGTCTAATGTATTTAACATACTGGCATACCTCTACCTATAATTTTCTGTACGTATACATAGACTTACATATTTAACCTATAGGCCTATATTTACTTGTTCTTTTTATAATTTTAAAAATTGTCTTTAAAAATACGCTTTTAAGAGAGATGTGGGGGCAAGTTGACGAACTCAGTTTAGCGTGCCTTTAAGAATTTTAGGTAAGAGTATATATTATACTATTAAAAAATGAAGTGAAAAATCACGAAAAAGTGTTTAAAGAATAAAAAAATACAGAAATTTTTACATTAAATATTCGAATTTTTACAGACAGATTATTGATAATGTTTTTCAAGGGGGGCAAGATGAAGAATATGCATTTTTGATGTTAAAATTATCGAAAATTTTACGAGAAAACTGAAAAAAATTAATTAAAATAATTGCAATTTTTGTTTTCTAATTAAAAAATGAATCATAACATAGATAAAAGGACAATTTCTATAAATTATCTTCGAATTTTTATAGTCTGATGTGGACGTGAATCGACTATTTAAGCATTATTTACATAAATTAAAGCCTATTTTTTTTTTAAATATATTTTATGCAGGAGCAACATGACCAATACACATTTTCCTATCAAGCAACACTTTATGGATTATGTAATTATTTTTTTTATGCGAATTTAAATATACTTAAATAAATTTATAAAGTAATTAAACTTTCCTGTAAAATAAATAATTAATTATAATACAAATCACAAAAGTCTCACCCGTTTAATTAGCATATTATCTTATCTTTCAATAATGTGCATTGAATATTGAGAGGAAAATTGAAACAATTTATGACATTGTTGATGAATTTATAGCCTATATATTATTTTTATCAATGAGTAATTTTACGAGGAAGACATTCTCAGTGGTATAAAATGATAAATTTCTTTTTTATTGATTAGTTTTCTCAATAGTACACCGTAAAATATGAAACAAATGGAGGCAAGTGATGCAATAACTTACGAAGAAAGTAATCAAAAAAAGGAGAATATGAAGTGAAAATTTACGAAAAATGTGATCAAAAAGGTAATTTAAAGGGAAAAGTTGCAGAAAGTGTGATCAAAAAAGTAATTTAAAGGGAAAAGTTGCAGAAACTGTGATCAAAAAGGTAATTTAAAAGGAAAAGTTGCAGAAAGTGTGATCAAAAAGGTAATTTAAAGTGAAAATTCACGAAAAATATGATCAAAAAGCTAATTTAAAGGGAAAAGTTACAGAAAGTGTGATCAAAAAGGTAATTTCAAGAGAAAAGTTGCATAAAGTATGATCAAAAAGGTAATTTAAAAGGGAAAGTTGCAGAAAGTGTGATCAAAAAGGTAATTTAAAGGGAAAAGTTGCAGAAAGTGTGATCAAAAAGGTAATTTAAAGTGAAAATTCATGAAAAAATGTGATCAAGAAAGAAAATATGAAGTGAAAAGTCATAAATCTTCCTACATAATAAAATTACTAACACAACATTTTAAATTAATTTTATGTTTATCTTATAGGACAAAACACGCAAAATTCAATAACATAATAAGAGAAATATAAATTTATCCTTTAAAAAATTTATTAATTATCTTAAAAAATATTTCTTTACGGAAAAAAAAATTAGGTTGAAGATAGGGAAAATAATCTTTTTATAAGAGATTATATTCTACTCAAAACAAGATGATTATACAAAGATGGATATATCCAAATTAAAAATAAACATATCGATTGACGAGAGGAAGCTTTATCCTAGATGTGCCACTAGAGTAATAATAATCATCGATTGTTGCTTCGATGAAAAGAGAGAAAGCTTACTTAGGAATATTGTTGTACAAGCTGCAGGGATTGCTTTTCCTTAAGCTCTTAATTGTTTCCTATTCACACTCGGATATTTTGGCCATCTCCATTTTATTCTCAATATGACACTTCATTGTTTGCATGGTCTTATTTTTGCCTTTCGTCTAAGAATTTCTCTGTTGTTTATTACTGTAGAAGCATTTTTGTTTTGATAGCTCTTTTAAATCTCTCCAAACAATCCAAATCGGGTATAATAAGTTAATTATATTGTTTAATTAATTATATACATTGTATCAGATGTTAATTTTAAAAGTAGTTTTCACGTCTTACACCTTGGCAGCTGTAAAATATTCAAAGTTATAACTGTTTAAATGAGTAAATATTTAGGTGAAATATATCTTGTAAGAGCAATAGTAATGGCTGAAAAACTGTAAATCAGGCATCTTTCAAGCAAGATACATTCAAAAAGAACACTATAAAGATGGAAGGAGTAATCAGAAGAAGCCACTAAAACACAAATTCGACATAATTCTAAAAACAATAAATGACGTTTGAAATAAAACTCATCCAAAAAAAGCCTGTGCCAGCATCGAAGGGATGATCGGAATGGGCTTTAAAAACACAAACGATACAGCTAAGAACCATTGTAAAAACTATAAAACTGAATTGATCAGTGTGTAATTTTTTTAAAATCCCGTAGGACCAAATCTCCAAACATAACAGTCAATGTTACAATCCTGATTGAAAAATTCTTGCTAGCAGTTACCATGTCAACGTGTCCTAGGTTGCAATCAGTGCAGTTCCTGACCCTACATACCATAAATAGTTTCTTTTCCTTTTGTAATTTCTGTTGTCACCATATCAATCACTATCCATCTTATAAGATTTTGCAGGTGAGGAAAAATCTTTAAAGATTAGAATAATACTTGTATAACTTTATATATATTTAATGTGTATATCAGTTTATATATATTTAAAGAGGATCATTTTGCAGCTTCAGTCATGTTCTATCGATACTTTCAGTCGAACAAAAATTGGAAGGATGTCGAGCCGAGTACCACACCCCTCTTCACATGATTCCAATAAAGCTTTAGCTATAATTAATCACAGAATAGAGAGATAATATCCCTTCTTCGTCTTTGAAAATCGTTATTCTCCAACTTTTTAATTTTTCATTTAGGATTCTTGTTGAGTTCTACACCCTTCTCCTCTTCCATTTTTGAAATATAACTTAAATTACATTATCTAAATCCATTTTTTCTAACAATTAATTAAGGGGGACGTTGGCATTCTCACTCTTCTGTGTGCATCAAAATGCGAACATCTTCCTTGATGATTATTTCCCGATGAATATCGAAAATTGTATAATTTGGCTTTAAATTTTGGCTAAAAATATGCTTCCACCCACCTGAAATAATCGAAATCAAGTCAAAGTTTTCATCACAACCGTTGGAAAGTTAACTTAGTCAAGAGTTACTATTCACTTCCTTCTTTCCTATAATAAATATGAAACGAATGACGTAAAATTTTCTCATCCCGAACGAAAGAAAGACGTAACAGAAGCAGGATTTTCGACTTAGTCGTTTCATGGTATTTAACACATCTATATAGAGCATGACGGAATCTCATATATCAAGCGTGCAACGACATTTACTAAGCCAAACTTTGGTTCTTTCATCCGTTAAAAATGTTTAGAAATAAAAATAAAACGTTATATTTAATTTTAATAAGCGTGGAATTAAGTAACGAAGAGAAGAAATTTACTTGTGTGAATGAATTTCGAGAGTATTGTATGTATATATATACTACTACTACCTTCGTAACAAAACTATCCAGCGGTTGACTCATTATCATAATCAATACATGCCGAGAGAAACCGGTTTATACCATCTCCTGCACACTCCTGGTGTTGCGTGCACTTTCCCATGTCTGGTGTGTGTGTTGTGCTCGGGGCATTTCGGTCGGAGCATGCGTTCTTCGACGCAGCGTTTTGAACTATGGCACATTCGGAGCGGTCACGCAAACCTAGGACCTCCGGGGAAATCAGTCTAATAAATCCCCATCCTTCTCCCATTCAACACGTTCGAAGGAATGAAGCAGTTTTGTCATACAGTGTACTCACGTACTGTACACGCTTTGGCGTTCTCTTGATGGATGTGCTGTAGAAAGAGCACAAACGGGTACTTGGATTTCTGTACACTCTCTCTCTTTCTCTCTCTTCTGCTCAATTCGTATGCCTGTATGACTTTCAAACTAGTCGATTGAACAGTGAAAGCATCTTTAATCCTCCCTCAAGAAAAGTGTATTTTGTTTCGTTCGCTTCCTCCTCTTCCTCTTCTACGGGACACCTCAAATCTACTTACTCTCTCCTTTAAACCATCAAATCCTTCGACTCTCTCCTACTCTATATCACTCGAAAACTCTAATTTCTAACCTTGTAAGTCTCTCCTTTACGGCATTCCAATCTCCTAATAAACCTTAAAGATTACTTAGAAGAAAAAGATTTTTTTAGCTTCCCAATCAATAAAAACTAGTGAAGACGACCTCAACACTTTAAGTTTTCTTTTCTCAACGCTTTACACATGATTTATATTTTAGATCACACTTGGTTTATCTTTACTTTATTGAAATTAAACTAATCCTCTACTAGATCAAGCTAAAATTTCTCTTTTAGATTACCCCCAACCTTCTCGTGTTGCACCCTTTAGACAATTCCTCCTTTAAATTACCCAATCTTCTAATTCCCTCAATGTAAAAGAAAAAAAACTCCTGTGTATCACCCCGACCCTGTAAACCTCCCCTTTCATTTCCATTATCTTTACTCTTTTTTTTTTCTTCAGCCCATTGATGAACTTCTTCAATCGTCGCGTGGTACCATACCATTTTTAAACGTAAAAATCCGAGTGATTACGAAGGAAACTCGATAAAATTAAACAGTAGAGTAATAGAGAAAGAATGTGCCCGTGACAGTAGAGTCAAATCCATATGCTGTGCAATGATTGAGAGATTTTTATAAAGAAATCTCATTAACTTTCAGGGTGCTGCCGTAGATATGAAGTACCCCTTAATTACAAGCTATCTGTATCAAGCGAGTAGGGCTACAAACAAGTTTGACAGAGCAATGCTTGTGTAGAGTGTAAGTGAAACATGCATGGTGAATTTTGGAGTACTTCTGGGACTTCGTAGACGAATCGTGAAGCCAGAGAACGCTCCTGAATTATTATCAAGGAGCATTCAATTAATCATTCAATCCTGTTAGTTTCTGTATTGTATCTATAAAACTCTTCCCCTCCGAAAACCGTTTAATTAACTTATCAATATTTTAAAAAAAAAAAAGAGAGAGAAAGAGAGAAATAGAAAGAACGAGAGGGATTTTGATTTATTGAATGGAATGTTAAGGAAGAAAAACTTGCATTGTTTAGTGAGCTTGAAAGAAGTGGCATTAATTAAGGGCATTAATCCTGATAAATCTATGTATTATTATGAAAATTTAAATTTTGCTTATTTGGCATTGTTGATTACAGGGATTTTCCTATTTAACTTCATCGAGTGGATTGACTTTTATGAACTTTCTTTCGGGCATTAAATAATGCTCGGAAACGTTTTTGGACATAAATTGAGAGTTAAAAATAGTCTTTGAGGCATAAAATAGTGTTTACAGACAATTTTTGGGCATGAATTAGTGCTTACAAATAGTTTCTTGGAGCATAAAATAGTGTTTACAGATAATTTTTGGGCATCGAGTAATGATACTAACAGATACTTTGGGGCATAGTTTAAAGCATCATTTGAACTAAATAATAGTTTAAAACCGTCTTTACGAACGTTTCTTGGGGTGTAAAAGTGCACATAAAATGAAGTATTAGAGAAAATTGCGAGGCAGTAATGATAAACAGTTTTACCGTTAAGTAATGCTAATAAACATTTTAGATACACATAATGCCGCTGAACAATTGAGCATTGGCAGTGTTTACAATACACAGAATAGAAGATTTCTGGAAGAAAATAAAGTTTTACTCATTAAAAATAAATAATCTAATTGATTAAATTCACAAAAAAAAAAAAAAACGGAAAGGCCACGTGAAAAAAAAGGCGAGGAACAAGTAACACTTACCAAAATTCCCACCAACCAGTTCAAAAAGCATTGATTTTTTTTTTTGGAGGGGGCCAGACTTTCCTATTCAAACTCATCCAGTCTCCAACAAAACCATCCATAATTGACTTACGTCCAGTCAATTTATATATATGAGGTTGGACCAAACGTGCTCAGCTCTCAAAATACGCTTTCATCTCTCAGTTGAATTTTCTTTCTACCTACTGAAACTGTCTGCCTTTTTGGATCTAGTCACCTGTCATAACAACGGCTGATGCGAATCGTACTATTGATTTTCCGATAGTAAAGTACTGACACATTAAGTAGTTGGTGTCGTGCCATCCAACGAGAATTGAGGAATTACCTTCCACGTCTAGTAATTGTTGCTGCTGATTACAAAACGTGATCAATTCGCCCTACTTATAACATAATTTATAAAGTTATTTTTGTAGTTAATTACTTGTTAATTAACAAATAAAATGGATAGTCTACAAATCGCGTATTCGTGTGTTGAAAGAAGAAATCTGAATACGTAATAATGAGTTTGGGCTCGAATCAAAAACCATATTTAATGCCCTTGTATTCTACTTTTTAGTAATTCACGGGGGCTGAACATTTGTGTGTATTCATTGGCGCTTTATAGGGGGTCGACTGTACTACTACACCCGACCTTACACTTACAGAAGTGCAATTACCGCTGCTCATTACGTTTAACCTGAAAAATTATTCAGCGAACAGGAAGGCGAACACGCAAAAAAAAAGTGGGGCACGCAGGTTAGTGGTCAAAATACACGAGAAAACTTAAAGATAAACAAAGGAAATAAGAGAAGAGAATAATATAATTTTATTAGGGAGCAGAAACAATTTCCCAATTACTCCTAAAGAATTCCAATAGTATATGTGAGTGTGTGTGTGTGTGCCTGTGTGTAGTAAGTACGAAAACAAAACAAAACACAATAAAAAGTATTGTTGATTAGATCAAACCGCAGACATTCTTCCTTAAAGAATCCAAAATGCTAAAGGCTATTCCCTATAAACCTAACATTTATAATGCATGGCAATTATATTTTGACTCTTTTCCTCGGCCATCTGTTTCCAATCCCGTCAACAATGGAGACTTCTATTCAACTCGACCGAACTAAAGACACGACAATTAATCAGAAACGGGAATGGCGCCTTCACAATCTCATCCAAAGGCCGCAACAGGTCGAAACTTGTGAGTCTACTCTTGACCCTACCGAGCAAAATAGAACGAAGGAAAAAATTACTTACTTGTGCTCTACCTGTTAAACATGCTTCCTTTCTTTTTCTTTTTTTATTCAATGTTTATTCGGAATTCTTTATTCGGCAATTTACTGTTCGTTTCTGGTATAGTTTCCTACGTTATTTGTGCATTAAAAACTGTCAAAAATGTTGCAAAACTGCGGTTAAAAGTTACTTTACAAGGGAAGTTTATTTACTAATCCATCGTTTTGTTTTTAAATTCACTTTTTTTCATTTTTTCCTCACCTCTTTTTACTCTTTCCTCGTCTTTTTTCACCCCAGTTTACATTTTCCGTTGATCTTCTCTCAGTACGCTTTCATCACTTACTCTCTTAAATTTATCTCTCATTTTTAAATAAACTTTCCTCACATATCTTCACTGAAATTTATGTTAACGCTTCCTCATTTTGTCTACATTTTCCTTCATTTTTCATATCTTTCTCTATTTTCTCACGTAATTCCATAGCATTATTTTTTACTCTACCTTCATCTTTTCCACATCATCTTACTATTTATCCAAATAATTCCCTGGCATTTTCACTTTTCCCTCATCTTTTTCTACATAATTCCCTCACTATTTTTACATTGTCCACTGCTCTTTGTCGCTCATTCTCCTCATTTCTAAGTACAATTTCCTCACACCTTTACTACTCTCCCCCTAAAAGAACACAGGTAAAGTATGGAGAAGTAAAATTCTACTTCACCTTTATTAATTCTATCGGGTCAACGGATGAGAAATAAGGATCAATGACCTAAAACTTATCCAATTTTAGAATATAAATTATAGATTTATAACCATTTAGAACTGTATACGGCGATCACTTATCTATAAACGCATCAATAAATCTACGAGAATAAAAATACAGTATAGATATACGAATGCGTGTTATAGTGAAATATTCATGTATACTGGCCAACGACACGTTCCCGGTAGAGCAGAAAAATCCACAAAAGTCATGAAATTAGCGTGACACCTTGGTTGTTAGCGTGATATTACCATCCCTGCTCGTCTTTCCGTGAACGTGACAATTCGATTTTCAAAGATGCCAATTTAAAAGGCTTCAATTTTTCTTTCTTTTTCTTCTAGTTAACACTAGGAACCGCCTTCTAAAATTGCGTGTTTACTTATCAAATCCATGGTAACCGCCCTGTGTTAAAAGAATTTTTAATGAAGATGCTTTAATCCAACTTCTCGTTCAGGTAAGCTACACAGTTTCATTTAACTAATTCTAGGATTTAAGTTTAGATAAAGCTGTTGTAGATGAATTTCCCATCCTTTAATGCCCTATTATAGTTTACAAAGTTAAAACTCTCTTCCTTTCCAAAGCTTTCTTGTATTTAAAAAAAAAAAATGTTTTTTCTGTTCTTAACACTTCACAGGTAGCACTCACTCTTATTTATTTATTTTCCTGTTCTGCCTTCTTATCTTCTTATACGCTTTCTTTCATTTTCACGCTATTGTCTTCCTGTTCTCACATTTTATTTCTTCTGTTTACCTCTTACAGTTCCTTCACTTTCAAACCATTCCTTCAATACCTTTCATCAATTTTTACATCATTTCTTCAACACTCTTCATTCATTTCCTCACTAATTCCTTCATATGTCAATTTTTCTTTGTATGTCCATGCACAATTTACGCCATTTCCTCGACATCCCTCTAAGATTTTTTTTTTTTCACTATTTTCACAGTTTTTAGTCAATATTTCAGTACACTCACGCTATTTCCAGCTTACTTACTCTTCTGCTGCTCTCTCTCATCATTTTCACATTAGTCCTTTCAACTTTTCAAATGCTTTTCCTTGACATAATTATGCTATTTCCTCACAATTTTCTGCTTACTTCCCCCACCCACATACTTCTTATTCCCTCATCTTAGTTTCGAACTACTTCCTCACTATCTTTTTTACACATTTTCTCAACATATTTGCGCCTCGTATTCTTGCTATTCCCTCACCTTCTGTAAGCTTTTCACTCCATATTTTCTTAGTTGAGGATAAAATATTGAGGGAATAGTGTGCTTCTCAGAATAATCACGCCATTCCCTCATAATTAATCGTGCCCTTCTCTAGTTATTCACACGCAATTCCACTTCATTTTCTCATTTTTTTAGCTCCCCTCTTTCATTTTTAACTCGAAAAATATTCATAA
This sequence comes from Centruroides sculpturatus, assembly GCF_000671375.1. Taxonomy (NCBI): domain Eukaryota; kingdom Metazoa; phylum Arthropoda; class Arachnida; order Scorpiones; family Buthidae; genus Centruroides; species Centruroides sculpturatus. Next base: position 81,301 of record NW_019384325.1, read on the forward strand.
AACATCACAAAAACAATTAAAAAACGTATAATATTTAACATTTCGCTGGCTTTCATCAATCGAAATCGCACCTCCAGCCTATCAAAAGTAACAAATAAATGTAGAATCAATTCCATTTCCATCTAAGAAAAGAAAAATAAATAAATAAAAAAGGAAGAAATTTAATTTATTTTATCAATTCCTAAACAAAAAATAAATTTGAAGAAGGTTTTTCGGGTTATTTCTTACTCAAACAACACCAGAAGCCAATTTACAACGGTGTAGATGACGTAGATATCAAGTACTAACGAATGAAACTGAGGGTACGTCTGTGTGTATGTATGTTTATATAGTATCTCTATATATAGTTTTATATATACGTTGGTATGTATGTGTGTGTGTGTGTATATATATATAGTCGAATTTCTTGTTGAAAAATAACCTAAGATGAAAACGCGAAAACGATTTTTCTGCAGAGCTTTAGAAATTCAGTCCGAAGAAACAGATAGATCGATGTCTAAAGGGCAACAACATTCTCTGTTTCTCCCCTCTGTTATCTCCCACAATGCACTACGGAATTTAGCTTCACGGTCGAATTTTTAAAGATATCATCCTCCTCATCAATTATCCTCATCCGGATTTATAATATTTATATTATTATCAAAGTATAATTTCTTTTTTCCCCCCTCTCTCTACCTTATAAATCTAATTTATTTTAGTTTACACTTTCGAAATTTATCCTCTATAAACTCCTGATTTGCATAAAATTTAAAATAATAGAGTATTTTTCTTTCATTTTTGCACCTTTCTCCGAACATTTTTTTATGATCTTTTCTCCTCTTTTTCTATGCCGTTTTCTCAATTATTAAATAAAAAAAATAAATGAAGGAAGAGGTTGGAAATTTTGCGTGCTTTTCCTCATCATTTCTCCTGCTCTTACCACAATTTTTCATATCTCTACTCATCTTTCCATTCTGTTCTTCAATTTTTAAATTATAAAAAAAAAATCGAGGGAATAGAATTTAAAAATAAAAAAACAAATTTTGCGCTTTTCCTCATCATTTTTATATTTTTTTCCACATTTTTTCGTGACATTTCTTTAATTTTTAGTTATAAAATTACGAGGGAATAGCATGAGAAATTTCATGAGCCCTCCAGCATCATTTTTCCTATGCTCTTCCCTCATCAGCTTACTCATCTTTTATCATTATTTATGCACTACCTCGACTTTTAATTATAAAATTGAGGGGGGAAAAAACGTGAAAAATTCCCCGTTTTCTCTCATCTTTCAGCAGCGAAAATACGAGGAAACAAGCATACAAATAAGTCTCCCATTTGTAAACTTATTAAGGGTGGAAGTAAACAAGGTACTGTGCATTAAAAAAATGAGCATCCTGAAAAGTAAAAAGTAGGGAAAAAAAAGGGGGAGGAAAGAAAAAAAGACCATTCTAACTTCTCTAATAAGCAGAAAGCGAAGTAAATTTAAAGAGATTCAATCATTTGAAAACAATTCAAGGCTTGCATTAAAGAACTAGAAAATCTTTTAGAATCCTCCATGCGTTCCTTTTCCAGGTAGAGGGACATCGAATTCGTTTCTAGAACTATTTTGTGACTGGCGAGCGTGACTGGAAAATGTCTTGTGACGTCGATCGAACTTAGTCTGTCAGATTTTAATGTATCCATAGATCAGATGCAGTAAGTGGCAGAGGGGTAGAAGAAGTAAAAAGAGGGGGGAGGAAGGTTTGCTCCTATATAACAACCACTTTCTAAGATGGGGGGAGAGAGAGAGAGAGAGAAAAAAAAAATACAGGAGAAACTGAAGAAATTCTAACTCTATCAGATGAAATATCCTCTTCTCCATCTTCGTTTAAACTTATGCCCTTGTTTGTATGTAAACAAAGGAATGTGTGATGTAATAAAAGTGAGAATAAATGTTGACGATTGCCATTGATCGAGGCGTACAATTCCCCCCCCTTCTTCCATCCCGTCTTCTTCTTTATTTTGAACTCTTCTCTAGATAAAAATCGACTTCGAAAATCCATAATAAAAACGCCTATTCTGAGTTGAGAGCTTTTACAAAGTAGAAAAAGGCAGGTGTTAGAATAGCGCATGAGATAAAGGAAGAAAAGATGGAAAATTGTAAGTATTTCCGATGGTATTGAAGTCAATGCTTTTCTAAAACCTGGATTGAGTAAGAATTCGTTTATCAAATCTCTTTTTTTTTTTTTCTTCTTTCCTTAGAATTTTTGAGTAACCCTCAAGAAAAAAGAATTCCTCAACAGGGAAATTCCTTCGTAATTCATTTAAATAATAGGAATTCTTTGCAAACCTTATTCTAAATACAGTTGAAATGAGGCTCGTTCAATGAGGTGAGAAAACTTCACTGTAAAAGATTTGTTCTATGATTTTTAGTAAGGTAAACTTTACTCAAAAAGCCTTAATTTACTGAGGTTTTTAACAACAAGCTAATATTTTTGAGGTTGAATGAAGCTCTGAGGAAACCAAGGCTTGTTCAAGTGAGGTTTCATCGCCTTATTAAGATAAAAAAAAAATTATTTTTAGAGCCTCCTAAAATTAAAATAAATTATTGTTTAACGTAGGCCTACTTATTTTTTAAATATTTCGACTATTTTAGAGGTAAAAAGATAGAAAATTAAACTAAAAATACACTAAATTTAGCATCAAAACGTATTATTATTCATACGAAAGTATTATTCAACATGAAAAAACCTCTCCCGCATCACCAACCTATTGCAAATTTACAGCATCTTAATTAGCTTCGGTGTGGAGAAATTTTTATAAAAATACAAATAAAAGAAAGAAAAAAAATGTAGAAAAGAATAATCTAAACAATGATATATTCACATTAAAGAAAATTAAATCCAAATAAAGTAACATTCAACTACTATAATAAAGTGTGGGGAAGCGGTTTACAAGTTAAATTCCAAACTCTGTAGGGAGTGAGAGGGACAAACTCGTCACGTGATGATGAAAGGGGTTGACGTAATGAAATCTTTAAAAGTATTTTATTAAAAACAGAGCACCGGGCTTGCTTTTACAAATTCACTTTCAATTACGCCACACTTCCGAGGGTAGAAGCGACTTGACTGTCCATTGTGTTTAGCGAATTTTCAAGTAAAAATCCACACTAGAACGTAAACTGTAGAGATTTTTTTTTTCTTTCTTTTTGGTAAGGTTTTTCTTCCATTATCTCTATCTTTTGTCTATTGTTTTCTATTATCCAACATTATTTTGAGTGTAGGAAACGAAAGTAAGCAAGAGGGATCCCCCGGAGGGTGGCACATTTCACAATCTTTGAAAGCTTAATTGCTGAGAGACTCTGGAATAAATCTCGAATGAATTAATTTATGATAATTAAAATTTATACAATTTACTGGGAAGAAAATAATTGATATACCTTTTATTTAATAGCTTGAAAAATCATGGAGAAAGGGGGGTAGAGAAGTGAGAGAGAGAGAGAGAGAGAGAGAGAAGAAAATGGAGGAGGAATCTGCGGAGGATAATGGGGAGAAGAGGCAACAGTTCAAAAACGCATCAATCGATTTGATAAATCAATTTCTACCATAATTCAAAAATATCTGTCAAAATCTTTGGTCATTTGTTACTATAGTAGCATCGTAATCTTTGTATGAGTCAGCTAATCTGGCAAGTATCATCGTCACCCCCCAGATTTGGATACGTAATATGATATTATATGGCTAAAGTGATTAGTTTTTCTGTCTGTAGTAGTGCAGCTTCGAATGGAGTTGTATCGGTAAGTTACAAATGATAGGGTAGATAAGTTAAACAAATATGTCGTTGAGGTGTTCTGCTACTACTTGATGACGACAAATTACAAAGCAGAATAAGACCCGGTACGACTTTTAATAAGTTTAGTCGATAGTAGTTTGATTTATTTTTGCATAATAATCGAGTAGAATGTGCTGTAAATATACTGTTAATACCATAGAAGTTAAAGATGGACAGACAAAGGAGAAGCAAACAAGCGACCTTGATGAAATGGAGAAAGGTCAGCCTTTCTTGACTGCAGGCAACTCAACAACCATCGTCATTGTCTGCGACCATACCTGATGTCAGACGAAGTAAAGCGAGCGAATGATGATCGTTTGACGATTTATCATCCTTTTTTTTCGCTTCCAAAATGGTCAAAGATATATGAAGATTAACCTTTAATTGTTATTTTATTGAAATTATATACTATTACATCGATACGTCGAGGTGGGGGGAGGGTAGGTACAGTGTACCTTAACCACAGAAGGGTGTAGGACACAATAGAAAATTGACTACATTTTTATCGACGTTTTCTAAATAGGTGATTAAAAAACGTTACTTACACTAACATCACTTATGACAATGTAATCAGAAGCATTTTATTGACAAGGAGAAGTTTTTTTTTATACTTCTTCTTCTATCTTTATCCATTGTTGTACTTAATGCGTTCTCTCCATTCCATGCCTAATGACATTAACACTCCATTCTTTACATTTGCAGATATGCAAAAGACAGCTTTTATCTTTGCTCCCGGTTCTGCATCATTTAACGAATTCTTACTCCAGATATGTAAATTTACGTACAAATATAAGCAAATGTTCTTTAATAGCAGGTAATGTTTCAAACCAGTGATTCTGTACATCATTATACCCAGAGGGTAGATGGTTGTAATTAAGCCGCCTCCATAAGCAAATCTAACCATCTCATCGACAATGCATCAATGAAAGGTACCTCCCCTGATACAATCAACCGAAACTTTACTAATATACCCCCCTCTCCAGACCCTCGAATTATTACTACTCGTGTGCGTAAACTTGGCCAAACACCCCACGGATTATGGAAGAAAATTGTTTAGAAAGTGATAAAAATATTAACTCCAAACACTCGGGAATATTTACAGTGGCATAAATCATGGCGTGTGGAAGCTTGCTGCATTGTTTACGTCTATACAACGAGTGTTTAAAGATTTCGTAAAGGCCCTAAATATTTTTAGACTTTTCGAGGTAATACGCAATACTCCAGACAAAAGATTCTTCTTTGTTTCTACTGTTTTAAACAAGGCACTAGTTTAAAGCATCAATATTTTAAGATTCTACAGGGTTTGCTTATTGTCTATATTTCTGTATCTCTCTCAAAGAAGACTTTGAGACTTTTAAACAAAGAAAAAGGCCTTCTTCATTGTTTAAATTCTCAAAGAAGGCCTCAAACACCACTCGAAGAAAGAGAAACAAGTGTTTACAGTCGAACATTTTGACCTTCTTTGTTTAGTTTTCGAGAAGGCTCTAAATATCGTAGACTATATTTAACCCCATATAGAACTCTTTAGGTGATAAGAATAGGTAAGGAGACACCGAAAAGTTTTCATCCGGCACTTAACATTGTTTCTATTTCTAAGATCTCTTACAATAAAGGCCACTCTGGGGTTGCTTAAAGAGTTCAACAGCTCGGTATATTCCTTCTTGATTATAAAGAAATTATCTTTTTAGTGTCTTAAAGAAAAATCTAGAGTAGTTATTATCATAACAAGGCAAGTTGAGTTTTAATGTTGTAGAAAATATTTTCTACTCTAACTTAGCACCATAAAAATTTACTTTAACTGCACATCGTTTTGCCTAGTAGTCAGCTTTCTTGGGGATTTTTTTTTTCCACGACACCAATAAAGATAACGCTTTCCTTTACAACGAGGGACAAGCATCGTTGAGTAGGAAATTTTCGACTCGAGGTTGACCTTTTTTTTGTACTAACCTCACCTGCGAGTCGGCCACCAAACATCAACATCAGCACCTCGTTTGTATTATCTTTTACGACATGTTGAAGTGTTAAGAAAAGAAAAAAAAAATGGCAAACACAAAACTCTTCCACATACACACACAAACACACACCCCTTTTTTATACATCCTTTTATAATGGCAATTGGGCCCTTTCTGAAATTCTCTACTTCCCCTTTTCTAATGAGAGTAATTGCTTTAAATTTATAAAAGAATTCCTTGGCTATGGCACCAAATGGTAAAGTCAGTTACTAGAGGGGCTTTGAATGAAAACAAACAGCGACTGCATCAATCGATACCGACACTTGCTTGCTTTAGCAGGCAGGAGAATGTGGCTAGCCTCTCTCATCATTCTTACCCCCATTCACTACGTCTGAATAAAGCAAAAATCGTACAGGTTCGGCTTATGAATTTAAAAAAAAAAAACAAAGAAAACACTAAAAAAAAGAAAAAAAACCGTCCATTCCCGATTTATTCCCTATTTTCTATTGTTCTACTTGAGTGGAGAGTGTATCTTCGATCAGACTTCACCCCCTCTAAAAATACATATACGTTTTACAAACTTCCTCCCATTTTTCTATAGTAAAAATCCCGGATAACCAATTGCTTCTTTCCGTTTACAAAAGGCTATTCATTGAAGAGCTCGGACCGCTTTCATTGACGAAGGTGACCCTTATGAGCTCCCTTCTTGCTTATTTCTCGCTAGAAATCCCAGCTAATTCTCGTGAAAGGGCACGGAAAAAGGTAACCCCTACCAATACAAACACGCCAAGACGTAACTTCGTTACACGGTTTATCGAGTAGAGCATAAACAAATTTCTTTTTTTTTTTTATTTTCTTTGAAAGCTAACGTTTGGTGCATTGTCGTATTGAACTTCACGTGCCCGGGTATATTTAGTGCACCGCCATTGCTGGCCAAATGCCCGAAACAACAGCACACGTGCAATTCCAATCCCGAACTTTATGTTGGATTTTTCGGAGCAATCATGAGAGTGGAGAAAATTACAGGGTTGAGCAGCAATGTCATTAACCAGCCAGTCGGTCATTGCCACACGAGATCTAATAGATCCAACTAACAAAACTAAGGCCGATAATACATAAACCCGGATTATACGACTCTTAAGCGCTACAACAACACAAACATTATTACAACCTTCCTGTGTACACCTTTCTCGTCCGTCTATGCCAGACTCCCCTGGTCACGTGACCGGCGTTTCTTACCTATGCCTAAATCAGCTCTCAGGCCGGCCTTATTTTAGGTTTTTCGACACCGAAACATGCCTAAACACGTAAAAAACTTTGTTACTCACCTTCTACCGCCGAGGATCGTTGTAATGTCAAATAAACCACGACCTGAAAGCATGGAACATTGAACCAAACCGGCGCCATGACTGTCTAGTCGGCCCGACCTGATCTCGCCGTGCCAGCAGTAGAAGCTCCTCCCTCCGACTCCACTGACGTCACTTCCTGTAGCAGTGATTTGTCAGTCAAGGGGTGAAAAAACATCAAATCCAAACGATCGAACTATTGATCGGTTATTTATGTAATATCCGCTTTGATTATGTGACGTTTTCCACACCTTTCCTCCACCCCTAAATTGACAAAAGGAAAAAAAAAAAAAGGTAAATAAACACCACTCACTCGTCACCTTAATTATCAAATCCTCCTCTAAAAAATATATATATATATAGGCATATACATAAAGGGGTATTTAACATCGACCCAATTTTGATCTCACACAAAATGGGGTGGGAGAGAGAGAGAGAATAATTCATCCTCTTATTCAATAGAACCGTTACAGATCATCATATTTTATACGTTTATAATATATTAAATAACTATTAAAAATTTTTTAAAAAAATTCCGACTTTTATTTAATTATTTCATTCGTTAAAAATGAAATTAAAAGGAAGAAACTGGAAGAAAAATTATCGATTAAAAAACAAAAAAAAGCCGTTTTTTTTATTGATCGATACTTTGGTATTCTTGTACAATGCACAGATTCGTAAAGGGCAGATATTAAGCTTTAACGTGTAAAATCGATTTTGAATTTTTCCCAAAATGATAATACACATTTTGTATATTTTTCTACAATGCAAAATTCTAGAATAAAATAATAATAATAATAATATAAAAAATTCCGGAGGAAAGAAAAAGCCAAAAAAAAAAAAAAAAAGGAAAGTAAGAGTCGAAATTTTCTTTTATTCATTGTAATCCTCTATCTTTTTGGATTATTGACACCAACATTCAATGTAAAATCTGGAGGGGGACATCATACCCAAATTAGGGATTAATCTCGGTTTGAAGAGGAGAAAAGATTCTTTTGCTGGCATCCTACTTATAAAAAAAAAATTACAAAGGAAGAAGGATTAAGCTACCATATTCGACTGAAAGAACCATTATAATGCTATTTAACTTAGAGGTATACGGGGGGTGAGTATTACCTTTAAAAAAAGATAATGGTGGGTTTTAAATGTGGTTTTAGCAGGTTTTAGTAATGCTGTGAAGGATTTCCTGTAGTTAAATTATACGTAAAACATGCTTAAAAACCGTTAAAACACTAACTGAACCCCCCCTACATCTTGAAATCCTAGTGTGAAGAATATAAAAAAATAGAACTTTTTATTACCAAATTAAACGTCTGAATTAATTGCATGACCCACTATCGTGTATGCAATGTAAGATGTTAACGTAGCTTGATCATGTTTTAACTATGTTATAGACCCCCTATTTACCAGTTAAACCTCTTATTAACATAATCGTGTCTGTTTGAAGCATTAGAAACAGATGAATACATATTTTAATGTAGGGTACCATTCAGCATCGACACTGCTTTTCGGTGGCATTGTTAAGAGGAAGGTCGAGAGAACCTCTGAAACTGTTGCCTGTTTGGGATAATTTATTACTTAAAACACATAAAAAAAAGATGAGGAAGATCTCGCTGATGAATTTCCTAGTTAAGTAATGAGCTTCACACCAGAAAGAGCTGGGGTATTCTGTTTGTATTCGACTAGAACACTAAAATATCTTCCTCTGGTTCCTAAACAAAGCTTTAATTCTAACTAAAGAAATTCTCAAAACAATTTCGATGGTGGCCATTAAAAAAATTTCTAAGTCTCGAACGGATTAATTACTCCCCGGATGGCACTCCAAAGCATAAACATTTACATATAGTTTCAATTTAGTCAATTGATGCTCTCTTTGTCAGAACTTCCACACCACTTAAAGGCAAACAAGCATTTGACGTCAGAATGTAAATTTTCTGAGGAACTAAAGAAACGGATGACAAGTCGGATGAGTCACGATCGACCTGCCAAAATCGGTCCGGTCCAACAATGGACCGCGTACCCCAATGGGACAAGCTGGCCGACATAACTAATGAACTACAACAGTGTGTGTCACGAGCCGAGAGAACGATAGTGCTTCGAATTTACGTCATTGATCCCGTTGTTAGTTTACACCTCTCTCTCCCCTCTTCTTTAATTGTCTAAAACCGCGTTGTAGCGTTTGAAAATTAGTGATTTCTACTTTATAAATGACTCTGGTTCGCATCTGTAAACCGTGGCACTCTTTGCTTTGGTTATTGAACGCCCTGAACCTTTCGGTGGTATTTTATGACTTTGGACAATGGCATCATAAAACCCTAATACTGAGTCTTCTGATGGTCTTATGGGTTTGAGCAATTGGGTAATGGCGTTATAAACCCTACTACAACTTCTGATGGCCTTACGAGTTTAGATATTTAGGTAATGGCATTATAAACCCTACTGCAGCTTCTTCTGATGGTCTTACACGAATTTCTGCCACCGTTAATGGTAAACCTTCCTATAACTTCTTCGTGTGGCATGAGTTTTGATCATTGATTAGTTGTGTTACACCCTACTACAAGCTCTGTATGAAGTTATATGAATTTGGATGATTAATAAGTAGTGTTATATACTACCAGATCTAAATTCTTTGCCTGGCATCATCTAACTTCGGATCATATTTAATAGTGTACACCTAAGAAGAAGGTTTATATGGATGTTGAAGTTGAGAGTGTTATAAACAATGGGTACTTCAGTGGCATTGTAAGGGCATTCTAAACCTTATTAGGCATCGAACGAACTTGGATCGTTGGTAATTCTGTTATAAACGTTGCTAGAGGTATCGCAATACCATTGTTTAATAGTGTTATAAATCTTAATAGAGATTTCTAATGGTGTCTAGTGACTAGTGAATACTACTAGAGTACAGCATACTTTTATAGTTTCACCACATAAATACAAGCAACCCACGTGACATTTTTGCCACAGTGATCGTAATCCATCAAGCTAGATTACAATAATAATTTGATAATTCGTCCTATCTGAATTAACGAGTTTTTTTCGATCGGATCATCGAGTTCGATTTCAGGAAGCATTAACAATCTCCCACTTTCTGTCATTTAGTATAAAATTCGAGTGAAGGATAAGCGCGGGGGGTGAATCACAGTGGATCATCTGCTGATCACTTTGCATATATCTGTCTTACCGGTGGATTATGGGATCGAAATGAATCCCATCGATCGTAAGGTATTGCTCCATTGGATAGAGGTAGTTTGGTAGTGAGACAGGGACAGTAATTACAATCAGAGCGATGAACAAGAGTAAGTAACAGTAGCTATGACATCATAGCTGTAGAAACGATTGAGTGAAGCCAGTGAATCAGCAGCTCCGGGTATTATATACGGACACCCTGTTTGCTTCCTATCTGCAACTGCTCAGTTAGCTGACGATTTTCTAGGCACGTGCCACACGTCAACCCCGGTGTCACCGCTAATACCGCCGACGATATTTTGAATGATCGAGAGTCAAAGACCCGTTTAAAAGATGTACAGTTTAACGCTCTTTTACTCCATTTTCTTTTACCTCCCTACGTTTTCTGCGGTGTTATTTCGGTCACACTTCATTGTACGCTGTCACGTGATTAATTCACACGAGAGAGAGAGAGAGAGAGATATCGCCATTACGTCATTGTCCGGACGATTGTTTGGAGAAGCTTTCGTTTATACTACGTTTACAACTATATATGAATCACGTGGACGCCTTTGGGAACGTTTATTAACACGGCCGCGCCACGTGATTACGGCGCTGACTTTTCTAGCGGGTGCGAGAAATCTCGGTGACCGAAAGTTGTCACGAAGATATTTATTTATTTATAAACCTTCTCCCCTCGTTAAATCGTCTTCTTTTACTTCTAGGTTCAGCGTAGTCCAGGCCGTGTGATTGACTCGAAATACCAGAAATTTAAACTACATGAATCACGTGAACCGCGCGCATTGACGTCACGTGATCGCAGCGGTACAAAGAAAGCGGTCACGTGAAAATTTATTATTTATATCCGCCCCCTTCCGAGTGGCACCCCCACACACACACACACTCCGAAACCACGTGACGGACGGAGTAATTGCGGCGGATCACGTGAACGGCATCGAACGAAAGCGAGTAGAAAGCGTTAAAAACTCTTGCAAAAGAATGTTACGTAAGGAAAATAGTGATTAATGGAACGCATTAAACATTCACATCTGTAGATTTAACATGGCCGATTCTGTGCCAAGATTAATTAACCCGGAGTAGAATATTAGAAATTCAACAGAATATTTATGTTCAGCATATAAGTGACCCGTAGCCTTTTCTCAGAATTAAATCAATCTCATTTTAGTTCAGACAGCTTCCAGTTGTTAATCAATAAACAGCCAGTTGCACGCATGTTAGGGCCTATCTGTTCAACCCGTATTGACCTATACGCACTTTTCTCCGTGTACTTCCCCCCCTCGCATGGCCCAACTTCCTATAAGTCACAAGAAGGAACGTATCTGACAAGAAAATCTCTATTGTTTTCACTCATCGTTTACCACCCCCCGCTCCCCCCAAATCATTGGCAATGAAGAATGTTTATTCAGTCAAAGTGTACACACTAATGGCTGCCGTTGCACCATTCATTAATGTCATTCGTTCACTCACACTAAATATATTTAAGGTTAGAAAATCACTTTAATTTTTCATTCTGGGGTGTGCATTTTTTTTTTACCTGAAGTAATTTGAACTGTATCGCCGCCATCAATCATTCTATTCATAGAATGGCTCCACTTACCAATATCATTACCTATCGGACACAGTCTATTCACTCCATGCACATAAATTGAATTAGTTATATTTACATATGGGGTACACATCGCCCCAAGTGACTTGCAGCTACCATTTCTCATCTTAGATCGTGACCCGCCATCCTCTCTACCCCCCTCACCTGCACTTTTCGTAAAGGTACAGTACACTACGTTACGGGGTCGTGTGTTCGTGGCACAGACACACGTTACACCTTTGTTGTACGGGTTACACTCCGTGTTTTGACCGTTGTGAGCAAGCGCAAAGTGGGGAATTTTTTCGGGGGGTGATTTGGGGGTGAATTTTCAGGGGTCAGTACTAAAAATATTAATAAAATAGTTAAGTTTTTGGTCTGTGGTTGTATTCGGTTTGCTCTTTCACTTGATTTTCTGCAGAAGACACTCACTTTCACTTTGTTATTTATTCATTTATTATATTTTTAGAGAGGTCTAGGTTGTCCTTTTCTCTTGGTTTTTTCAAGAAAATTCTTCGCTTTCGCTTGTTTTTCGGGGAAGACACTCACTTTCATTTAGATTTTTTTGGAGAAAATACTGGTTTTTACTTGGGTTTTTTTTGATAAGATACTCGCTTTCAGTTAATGTTTTTGGAGAAGACACACGCTTTCACTTGTTTTTTCGAGAAGATACTCACTTTCACTTGTTTTTTTAAGAGGACACTCACTTTCAGTTAATGTTGTGGAGAAGACACTCGCTTTCACTTGAGTTTTTTGGAGAAGATCACACTCCTGCTCGAACTGAGCACTTAGAAAAACGATGCTTCTTGCTTTTGCGCGTTTTTTTAGAGAATATGTCCACGCTTTTACTTAGTTTTCTAGGGAAAAAGGTCTATGCTTCACGTTTTCATTTTGTTTTTTAGAATAGTCCACGTCGATTGAGTTTTTAAAGAAAACTCTACATTCCCTCTTTCTTTCACTTGGCTTTTTGGAGAAGACACTTTCACTCGAAGTATACACTCACTTTCACATGTTTTTTTTAGAGAAAACACTCGCTTTCACCTGTTGTTTTTTTTTCTGTAGAAGACACTCGCTCTCACTTAATATTTTTATAAGAAACTATGCTTCTCGCTTTAATTTAAGGGATTTTTTAAAAGAGAAACGTATGGATTCGCTTTCACTTGCTTTTAGAAGACTATAATTGAGGTTTCACTTTCATTCTTATAAAATCTACGTCCCTAGCATATAACAGGCAGCATCGCACGGCTCCTAAAAAACCAATTGAGTAACCAATTACACCAACTTTTGCATCCGAAAAATCACAAAAAAAATTTTTTTTTTTGAGATTTTTTGAATCTCAAAAAATTCTTTTCTTGATTTTTCGGGTGTTTTTTTTAATGATTTTTGTAAAAAAATTAATTTAGACTTCAAAAAACCGATTCAAATATTGGTTTCCTACCCACAGGATCGGCGCAAAAAATACGAGAAAGAAAAATTAATACAAAGTAAATAAATAAAAACAAAGAAGATAACGAAAAAAAATTGAAAATATTCACGCAATAAATGAAGGAGAAAGTAAGAGAAATTTCAATTTCTTGGATCCATTATAGGAAAGTGAAAGGTTTGGGTGTTATCTACATTGATTATTGCAATATCCTGTAAATGTCTTTTATTTCGTGTGTAGTAATCTTGTTTGCTAAATAGTAGACCGTTTGGAATGACGATAAGATAGATAGGTTGCTAGTCTCTGAATGACATTTCATTTTAAAGCACGAACGTCCACGTCATCGCATGAATACCACTAATGGATGCGCCACCGTCTACTGCACTTCGTTCCCCCCGAAAAAAATTTACAGAAAAATAAGCTGTTATTTTTATTATTATTTTATTTTTCTAAATTTTTTAAATAATAAATTATGTTATTATTTTTGGAAAATTAAAGAAAAAAAAATAATTTTTATGGATTTTCTTTTATTTTTGTATTTTATTATGGTTCTTTTGTGGGTTTTTGTGTGGTTTTTTTATGTGAATTTTTCAGTAGTTGTTGTTTTATTAAGAATATTTTTTTCATATAACTTTTGTGTTTTATACAAGATTTTTTCTATAATTTTTGTGTTTTATTGAGGGTTTTCCCATAACCTTTGTGTTTTATTGAGGATTCCCCCATAACCTTTGTGTTTTATTGAAGATTTTTCCATAACTTTTGTTTTATTAAGGATTTTCCCATAACTTTTGTGTTGTATCGAGGATCCCCCATGATTTTTGTGTTTTATTGGCGATTTTCCATAACTTTTGTGTTTTATTGAGGATTTCCCCATAACCTTTGTGTTTTATTGAGGATTTTTCCATAACTCTTGTGTTTTATTAAGAAATTTTTCTATAATTTTTGTGTTTTATTAAGGATTTTCCATAACTTTTGTATTTTATTCAAGATTTTTTCTAGAATTTATGTATTTTAATCAAGACTTTTTCTACAATTTTTGTTTTTTCAAGTATTTTTCGTAATTTTCGTTTTATTTATTTATTTATAACATTCGTATTTTATTAATGTAAGAATAGAAGTAAATATGGTCCACTTTTCAAAACTATTTTCTAGAATTTTGAGGCATGTAATTAATTTAAATATTAAACAGCTAACTAGAGAAAACATTTTACAACGTTGCAAACGTGTCGCGTGTGTCAAATTCGTTGGGAGGTGGGTTTTTGTATGTAGTTTGTTTAAAGTAGGTTACGGTTCTCGCATTGTTTTGTTTATAGTAAAAGAGGGTACTTGTACTTAGTTTGTTTAGAATATATAACAGTTCCTACACTCCTTCGGTATAGATTTTTCTGAGTCCTTTCACTCATTTAAGCTTCTTAAATAATAAATAAAGCTAATGCATAAAGTAGATCCGTTCTTACCTAGTTTTTATTAGAATAAATCACCCTTTACACTTGTTTTTTAATAGAATAAGTGATAGTTATTGTATGTGTATTTTGATTACATTAAGCAATGGTTCTTTGCGTTTGGTTTCTGGTAAAGATCCTTTCTCGTGTTTCTTACACTTAAACCATATTCAAATTGCCACTATCTTTCACACGCCCTTAAGAAAATCAAGCGTAACTTTCTAAAAGTGGTTTAGAACATCGCAAATTTATAATAACTTAAAGATAATTTTCAATAAAACGTTTGTAAGAAAAAATCACTTCCCAACTACGAAACAAGTCGACGATGATTTCTGTCAACATAAAATGTGACGAAAGGAATTTTTCTCCGTTCAGTTTTTTTTTACTCCTAACTCTTAAAAGTCACTTCAATTTGGATCAGTTAAGAATGTTACTTTGAAGTTTATGTTCTCCACTTATTTCCCAAGCGAGTCTTTCAGAAAAATCAGCAAGAGTTGGGATGAAACGTCTCGTAGACTCAATTTAGCCATG
Source organism: Centruroides sculpturatus (assembly GCF_000671375.1). NCBI lineage: Eukaryota > Metazoa > Arthropoda > Arachnida > Scorpiones > Buthidae > Centruroides > Centruroides sculpturatus. The sequence continues at coordinate 96,555 of NW_019384325.1, forward strand.
ATTATCCTGATACTGACAAAAGTTTTGCGCTGTCCTATAAGCTTTTATATCCCGTGTAACGGTCTACGACATAGTTTATGTTCTTTGTTACACTTCCTTCTATAGAATATGTTGCTTTTTCTACTTATGAGCCAAACGATCAGTAGCATCAGGCAGACGTGATCCTATCTAGTAACTGCAGTTATTGAAAATTTATAGGGTTTAGTGAATCAGAAATGAAAAGGGAAGGTAGTTTTTGTGTGGAAAATCTAGCTACAACCTTCTTTCTTCTAATAATATCCATATTATACAATTATATTTTCGTGTAGGGTGACGTTTATGATGGAAAAAAAAACGATACGAAATTCAAATTCTAAATCGTTTTATCCACGATAAATTATAAATAACATAATTTATATGGCAAAAATTACATTGTTTTCCAAAAAGATCTATTTAGAATTTTTTAGAGGTCTTTTCAAGTGAAAAAACACTCCATTTTTAGGGAGAAGATGCCTACATTTTACCAAAAAAAAACACAGAAAAACACTAATTTAATTATTAAAATAGATTTTAAAAATAAAAAAGTCAGTTTCTAAATATTTTTTTTTTAAATTAATTTTTTAGATGCAACTCGATTCTTCAAATGTAATTCTTTAGTTGTAAGTCTATATCTTTTGACAGGTTAATGGCTTTGTAACCTACTTTCCAACTTGATTATCACTCGAAAATGCTTGCGATCTCGATAATTACTTATAAATTTCGAATCCTCACTATTTTTATTGTCTAGAAAATCATGTGAGGAGCAATTTTATTAATTAATAACTTTCAAATTTCCCAGCTCATTCATCAGTTAGGAAAGTACTTGATTTAATACTTAATGGAAAAATCATCTATAAAAAATTATTTAAAAAATCATGTAGGATTATAAAGCTCACCGAAAATTATATTAAAAAAATCAACTAGGATGATTAAGCTCACCAATTATTATATAAAAAATCAACTAGGATGATTAAGCTCACCGAAAATTATATTAAAAAAATCAACTAGGATGATAAAGCTCACCAAAAATTATATAAAAAATCAACTAGGATGATTAAGCTCACCAAAAATTATATAAAAAATCAACTAGGATGATTAAGCTCACCAAAAATTATATAAAAAATCAACTAGGATGATAAGCTCATCAAAAATTATATAAAAAATCATGTAGGATGATAAAGCTCACCAAAAATTATATAAAAAATCATGTAGAATGATAAAGCTCACCGAAAATTATCTAAAAAATCAACTAAGATGATAAGCTCACTGAAAATTATCTAAGAAATCAACTAAGATGATAAGCTCACTGAAAATTATCTAAGAAATCAACTAAGATGATAAGCTCACCGAAAATTATCTAAAAAATCAACTAAGATGATAAGCTCACCGAAAATTATCTAAAAAATCAACTAAGATGATAAGCTCACTGAAAATTATCTAAGAAATCAACTAAGATGATAAGCTCACTGAAAATTATCTAAGAAATCAACTAAGATGATAAGCTCACCGAAAATTATCTAAAAAATCAACTAAGATGATAAGCTCACCGAAAATTATCTAAAAAATCAACTAAGATGATAAGCTCACTGAAAATTATCTAAGAAATCAACTAAGATGATAAGCTCACTGAAAATTATCTAAGAAATCAACTAAGATGATAAGCTCACCGAAAATTATCTAAAAAATCAACTAAGATGATAAGCTCACTGAAAATTATCTAAAAAATCAACTAAGATGATAATCTCACCGAAAATTATCTAAAAAATCAAGTGAGCTGTTAAATCCTTATAAAAAATTATATTAAAATCCAAGCACGATAATCAAGAAGTAAGTAAAGAGTGATTTTATTGGTTAATAACTTAGAAATTTCAAACTTATTCACCAGTTAAGGGGTTGCTTGATTTAATATTAGGTGGAAAATGTTAGTAAGAAAGAAAGCTATCAATCGTCTCTATATACAGTGATTGAAAGAACAACCAGCTGTTTTCTTTGAAATAAACTTTCTTGAACTGACTGAAACTCAATCTGTGATATATTGGTTTCCGATTCGGTTAGAGAAGTAAGTTGTGTACTGTCTCCGATATCAACTACCATTGGACTTTTTTTTCCCCTTTTTTTTCTTAAAAAAACCCGGCTGTAAACAATCTCTTAAACAAAACGAAAAAGTTACTCTTAAAATGATGAAAATTCATCTAGGAAAAAAAACCTGAAGTATAAACAGTCAACATCCAAAAAAGCGCATGAGTAAAAGGGTCAGTAATATATTCTACTGTCAGCTTTTCATTGATGATTCTTGCTGTTTTCTTTGGAAGAAAACAGAGCGACTGTCATAACTGAAAAACCACAGATTTTCTATTTTCTTATTGAATTTTTCAAAATATTTCTCTAAAAGAATTACTCTTTTCTTCCCTACCATTTGCATATTTATTAAAAACAACAAAAGATGAGAAGAAGAAGAAGAAGTAGGGGGAGGGGAGCTAATCAAAAAACAAAAAAATATATATATAAAAATAAATTAATAATAAATATATGAATTTGTAAAGTGAAAGCATTTATAATAATTTCTTTATTTGACCGAAAATAAATCGAATTTTATAACTATTTTTTTTTACAGGAAATAATGAGGAACATCATCATCATCTTCGTTAAATTGTCGGGAAAAAATCACCGTTTAAATCTTGTTAAATCATCAAAAAGTTTAATGATTTCTTTTTTGTATGAAGTGCTGATCAATAGCAAGAGATGATCGTTAAATTATCCAAAACAAAAAAAAATCATCAGCCGAATCATCATTTTTGTCGAATCATCAAAAAGTTCTGTAATTTTTGTGATATTGCATGAAGAAAACAATGGATTTTTTCCCCTTAATTTTGCACGACTTTTTAGATGATCATCAATTGAGGAGTATCGTCAACTGTTTAATTAATTTATCAAAAAAAAATAAAAAAAAAACACCATGCAAATCTTGTTAAATCATCTTAAGTGCCAACCAGCAACAAGAGACGATCTTCGAATGTATAATTAAATTATAGTAAAAATAGTTAACCGAATCATCATTTTTGTCGAATCATCAAAAAATCCGGCGGTTTTGTTAATAATTTTTTTTTGATATTTTTACGAATTTCAAGTTTCAAAACATCGCAAACTTCAAAGAATTAAAAGGTGATTTTTTTTTAAATCATCATCCGTTGATTATTGAAACTTTATTCAAATTATCAAAAAAGTCATCATCTTCATTAAATCATCCACAATTTTACAATTGTAAACCATTAAAAAGAAGAAAAAATGTCATTTTCTTGGATGAAATTGTAGATCGAATCGTAAAAAAATACCATAAAAATCATCAAAATCATTGAATTTTATTTAAAATAAAAATAAACAGAGCCATAAAAATCTGATGATTTTTAAGAAGTTTATAAAAAAAAATCGAATAATTTCTAGATAAATTAATGAGTCTTATTTATATAATTATCTAAATAATCTCGTTTTAGATTGTAACAAAAGAGTAAATTTCTACGAAAATGAAAGAAAATTAAGCTAATATTTTGATAAATATTTTGCATTATCCAACTATCAAAAGTTAACAACCTCAACATTCTATCCGAGAAGTATCAGAATCACCCATAATTGTTCACCAGCTTCTTGCAAGACTTCCTGTTTCTATAGCAACGTTCTATTCTGTCGACCCCCTTTTGTTCCTCCCTTTAGTAACGAGCAACTAAGGCCAGCTGGGAGAGAGCCTGCCTATTTACTTGTTACCACAAACGCCAAGTCATGCCACGCTTTGGATACTGTACCATCAACGAAAGACTACCCACTGCTATACCCTCTTTAATGATAGACACTAGCAGACAGTTTGTTTCTACCGAATTTTTCCATCCCTTTATCACTACTACGGAACTTTTCCCTTATTTTTCCTTTGTCTTTCTCCCATATTTTTAATAGGAATTCTTTGTCTGGAGGCCCCCCTAATTTAAGGAAATTTACTTATTTCTTGTCTGTTATGACTTACCTTAAGTTATGTCAATGGGTTTATCTCGTCCAGCATCAAAGAAAGAAAGAAAAATCGATAAGTTTTATCTCGTCCGACACTCGTCTAAGTGAAATTTTTTCTTCTTAAAAAAAAAAAAAAAAAAAATTCGATAATCTGCGTAAGAGAATTTATGTGATGTAAATGAGACGTATATGAAATAAATTATGAGCATAAAGAATAATTATGAGGGGCTTTCAGGGTGGAGAATAGCTATGAGAATTTATAAGGTGAGGAATTTGCACGAAAGTGTGGAGTAAATATGAAACTTCGAGAGAATAAGGAAAGAGTTAAGAAATTTCTGAAAATGAGGAATGAATTGGGAGCTATAAGAATGAAGAACGAATAGAGGATCTATAAGGATGAAGAACGAATAGAGGAGCTATAAGGATGAAAAACGAATAGAGGAGCTATAAGGATGAAAAACGAATAGAGGAGCTATAAGGATGAAGAACGAATAGAAGAGCTACGAGGATGAGGAATGAATTGGGAAGCTATATGGATGAAGAACAAATGGAGAAGCTATGAGGATGAGGTAGGTATTGAAGAGCTATGATGAGGAATGAATTGGGAAGCTATACGGATGAAGAACAAATGGAGAAGCTATGAGGATGAGGTAGGTATTGAAGAGCTATGATGAGGAATGAATTGGGAAGCTATACGGATGAAGAACAAATGGAGAATCTATGAGGATGAGGTAGGTATTGAAGAGCTATGATGAAGAATGAATTGGGAAGCTATACGGCTGAAGAATGGATAAGGAATAAATTGGAAAGTTACGAAAATAAGAAATATTATAAAAAGTTATGAATGAGGAATAAATATGAGTTTATGAGGATTAGGCTAAATAAGAGCAGAAAATAAGCTATGAGAATATAACTATGAGACATAAGCTTACGTATCATGTCATAGACGAGATACATCACTCGAAATACCTTGCAAAGTATAAAAACCCCTGCAAAAAGAATAAAATAAAACTGAAGGTTTATCATCCAAAGTATTAAAGGAGAATAAATAAAATTCGCTTTTCTAGGACAAAAAAACAGAAGAAGGGAAAAAAAATAATCTGACTTTACCTATTTATTACAAATCTATTTTTAAGAAGTTTCTGTCAGAACAGGGATTCGTTTCTTTGATCTTTCGACGCGAAATAAAATTATACAAAAATAATTGATGAGGACGAACGGATGCTCCAGGGCTGAGGAGATTACAACCATCCTATAACCCTGACATAGAAGACGGTGTCACCCTGATAAATTGGTACAGTATCGTTGGTAAAACCCACAGCACCACTTCTACACTATGGTAAGGCCTGTACGTAACACACAAAATGAGTTTTTTTTTAGTGTTTAATAATTGTTAATTGGCACACCTCTTCTTACACCAGTATTTTCTCCTATGTAATGACACATGTAAATAAATACCTAGTGATTATTCACTATTGAGGCCTATACGTAATACTTACACTAGACCTGTACTGTACGTAACACACAAAACGATTTTTTAGTGTATAATAACGGGTTAATTGGCACACCTCTTGCCTCACCAGTGTTTTTGCTCCTTGTAATGAGATGTGCAAATAAACACTGGGTAATTATTATATTAGTTTACTTAATGATACACTCCACAAGGATATACAAAGAATGATTCATCAATTAGTATCTTAATTATTCAAAGTACTTGATCGATATCTCTCCACCTCAGCGTAGTTTCTTACATGGAATCGTACTTTGACACTAATTTGCAATTGGGGGGTGTGACATTCGGGTCACTCGTTCAGCCAATGGGAAAAATATATATATATATTAATATTTCGAATGAAAAATCGCCATTTTATATAAATACGAGTCATGTGACAGGCGATTTCAATTAATTCGAGAATTGGGAGGTTCTTTTTTTAACCCCCTCGAAATGAAATAATTATAATATTTATTTATATTTTAAATCGTAAAATTATATGATTTAATTAAAAAATAAAATCATTTAAATATTTTTAATATTAATTTACTTTCGTTTCTTAATTAAATTCTGAGTGGGGGTTTAGTAAATTAATTATATATAACTGAAGTTCACGTTTGGGAATGCAGATGGCGCCACCGGATGATGCAAATGGCGAGAGCGTTCGGAGTCGGTAAGTGATTTGCATATTTGCCACTCTTGTGTTTTGCGTTATTGTGACTTGACTTAATCTCTCTTGAGCTTAAGTCAAGTCACAGCTTTTGTAAGAAGTAATAACAGTTCTAACGCGACTTGTTGATAAAAGATGACCGGATTAAGCGGCATTTTCGGCTCTTTTTTGCGTACACTCAATGATAAAAACAGGTAATTAACTGGAACACCCCTTCATGTAACTGTTGGCCACTGGCATGCTTCTGGAAACATGGCATTTGCATTACAGTGGCTTCATTTTATATATACGTGTCAACTGTAATTGGTGAATGAGGCGTGGGTTCGATCCCTGTGAAAACAAGTACACTTTACTTCAAAGCCACAGCTTTCATATCAACGTACTGTACATTGTAGGACGCGGGTTCGTTCATACAGAAACAAGCACACCTTACTTTAAAGCCTCGGCTTTCATATTGGAACAAATTTATTGAAAAATGTGAAGCGTGGGTTCGGTTCCCAATCGTACTTCATGAATTTCTTTCAATTAATACACATAAAAAGTTCATTTTTCCATTGAAAACAATGAAATTCCTTAAAAGCAAAGCGTAGAAAGGAAATTCCACAAAGTAATAAGAAAATATGGAGATAAAATGAAGAAGATGCAAGCATTAATCACGAAGTTTAACCGCTTTTTCTTTTAATATTTTAATTGATTTACTAATGAATCACTTTATTAATGAAGATTCATCTTTGGTAAGAATGTGTGGCAAGTGCTTCTAATACAACAATAAGCAGGCGAAAGTACTTGACAGCTTCCAGCTTACCTAGCGATAAGAGCATCAAAACTAGAGCTGCAAAACATATGAACCAAGCAAGAGATAACACAAATGGCAGATGATATTTCTATTAAAGGGAATGTCTGGAAAATATCCTCCAATTGTCATTGCTTTATTGCTTTTTTTTTTCTTGGCTCCAGTAAGGTGAAAGCTAGCAATAAACAATAGTTTAAACTTTTCTTTCAATTAAACACCCCAGCAATATGCTAATTTGTCTTCCTTATCTTTTAAAAATTGCTCCTAAACCGCGCTTTTAAGCTTCAAGAAAAGCCTTTCATCTAATGAAATATCGTCGCCAGCAAACGCCAGATGACGGGAACACTGAATAGTTGAGGCGTGGGTTCGGTTCTTTAGAAGAGTCGAATTCAAGTTCAAGGCCATGCAAATTTAATTACTTTTCTCAATTGGTTTCATTAAATCTGTTTATAAAACTTTTTAATGGACAAAGGAATAGGTTCGGTTCCTATCTCATTCAAAACATTTTTACTGTTTACATGGTAATTTATTCATTTCATAACCCTCACATTTATCAAATAAACGCATAATTAAGGCGCGGGTTCGGTCCCCATCTCTTTTATTGATTTATTCCTTCTTTAATTTGAGAGAGATTATACTGGAGATATTCTTAGAACGTTTCGAGAATAGGAACAAAACACGTGCCGAACCCTTAACAAGAAAAGAAATGCACAAAAAAATCCACCTAAGAACATATCAAATTATAATTATAAATAAGTTTAACTGCATTTATCTAAATAAGCTATAGATAATGGATCTTCCATAGAAACATTTTTGTAATAACATCCTGTGATCAGTCTGTATCACTCAGAAAGTGTGATTGATCTATCCGCGTGATGGATCGTGTAATGTGAAACATCGTTCCAGAAGGAAGGAACCCTCAAGAAGGAAGGAGAGAGAGAGAAAAAAATAAAAAGGAGTAGCAACTTTAATCGTTGAGCTGCATGTAAAACTGGCAAAAATTTACGGTGAAACACATGAATTTGTTCCTTGGTATTAATATTACTACGACTCTATCGTGGGACTGGTTGAAAGTGGGGTGTATTCGGTGCGTCATAATTAAAGCGTGACGTCAATAAAGTCGATCCAATTCCAGTTTGAAATCTCGTCGGATCTTTCGGGACATTAATAACAGAGCCGAATATTATGTGTGTAAAGTTAAACGTCAAACAAACGTAAGGTTTCAAACTTATCAGTATCATCAGAGACTCGGTACTGGGACCACCCAACTGGCAAAATCTGTCTTCCAAACTCCACCTTCCGACCTGGTCATCTGTCGCCAGGTGACGTAAATCGAAACCGAAGGATGAGGTCAAAGTATTTTTTTTCTTCGTTCATTTTTAATGATTGGTTCATTAGTAAAACCAGTTATTTATATATATATATTTTATAGAGTTTCCGACAGACTTCTTGTAGTCGAATCCCAAAAGATAGTAGGCCTATCGGAAGGTTATTTAAACTTTTTTTATGAGTTAAAGTCTGAATCGTGGGTTCGGAAAATGTCTTAGTTCTTAGTAATGTTTTCCAATCAGGTGTTAAAGTGTTAATTAGATTTTATTTTGTAAGAAAATAACAACGAGTGGGGAGCACTTTACAACAGTTTCTTAATAATTATAGACTAAATAGTAGCCTGACGCTGACTTTAGGGATTACTTCACACTAGTAAGGGCCTAAATAATAGTCCAACACTGACGAGTGAGTTTAGGGCGTACTTTACGATAGATAGCGCCTAAACAGTAGTTACAATACTGAGTTTAGGGAGTACTTTACGATAGTTTCTTTAGAAACTCATCTGTAGATACAATTTACGCAACTTGATAAAATTTAAGGAATTTTATAGAGAGCCCACTTAGGTCGAATGCAGTTATAATACATTAAGCATATAGGAAAGGGGGGAAGAGAGATATAGAAAGAAAAAATTCCCGAAAAAATGTACTTCCTATATATTTAAAGTAGATTTTTTCCCTCCTCTATTCCATCAAAATGATGTTATTTACATGGAAATTCGTACCTTTTACAGGAAGTGGAAGAAAAATGAGTGTTTCCTTAAAGCAGACTTAAAAATTACATTCGATTTTAGAGAAAATGTCAACGGGAATGGATTGCTCTAAATGATGGCAATTCGTCTCGTAAACATTTTCCTGATAAATGTTAAGCGATTGCTTAAAATAATGTCATAAAATATGATTTTTCTTAAGTAAGGCAATTAAATAATTACCTTAAATATCGATTTTTTTTTACATGATTTTTCTCTTAATTTCTCCTTAATTCTCTCCTTCCTTCAATTTATTAAGTGATCTTCTTGAAATTTCACTTTGAAGTTTCTTGAATCATTATTTCCCTGTTAAAATCGATGGTGTTTTCTTAGAAACGATCATTTTCAGGACGATTTTTGGATCATAAAGGTAATCAAATGATTTTTACTTTAAAATTTCTTGTTATTTGAAAGATTTATTTTGGTTTGGTAAAAAGTATAACGAGTATTTGAGAATTATTCTCCATTATTACTAATATTTTTGAATCTTTATCGTCCATAGAAAATCTTCCTTTAAGGAGCAGAAAAATCGAAATCATCCATATTTCTGTCAAAGGAAAATAGCTAATGAAGAGTTCCTCTTAATAGAAAACAGCTAAGAAAGAGCTCCTTCTGATTAAAGGAAGAGCTAAGAAAGAGCTAAAAAGGAGCAGAAAAATATCCTTTCCTCTCCGTCTCCTTAATTATCACCTTTATAAACAATTTCCCATATAGAAGAGTCTACCTTTCTGTATGATAATTTCTACTTTATCTGCTCTTTTCTCTCCTCTATAATCAGCAATTAAAAAAAAAAAAACAAAGCTATTAACCAAATTTCTCCCGACATTTTACGTACAAAAAAAAAACAATTAATTATGTTAATAACTCTTTTGTTACTACACAAGAAATAGAAAGGAAGCCACTTTTTTTTATATATATTTTGCCGTGGAATTAACAAAGAGGAAAACTTTTTGACTAGGAGCAATTTTTTGGAAACGATGCCAACATTGGAGAGATATCGACTTACTGTTGGTAAACTGATCCGGGAGGTTGTTTCAGTAGCTAGTGATATTTCTGTCTTGGAGAGAAAGATTATGGGGTGGATCAACGACCATCGCCACCATTGCGATAGGAACCACTCCAAAATGAAAAAAAAAAAGAAGAAGGTAGTAGTATATACTCTTTCAAGATAAATCAGTGAGATGGGAGGTACTTGACAGTTGGCCTTTCTCTTCCTTTTGAATTTCATGAATTTGTCGCTGGTTCGGTATCGTAACTAACAATTCTCTTGTCAATACACATGTCTAAACAAGAGGCACATAACCCACCTATGATTAGTGCCATTTCTGCACACACCTATCCTACCTACACTAACGTAACGTCGGCTTGTGATTCGTATAATAGTTCTTTAATAGGCAATTAGCCAGCTGCAACGAATTCCTAATCGTCATTCGATACGTGACGATACAATCTACGTGACGATATTGAAGAATTTAAATAATATTTTTAATTCTCTCTCTCTCCCCCCCCCCTCATAAATTATTCACAAGGTAACCTTTATTCAATTCGATTCGACTGTGTTATGTGACGATGATAACCCCCTCTCGCCTAATGCGTAACGTCTTCCATAATAAATAATGGCTTCCATAATGGCTCATATAATGAATAATACTTTCCATAATAATCACGTGAGTAATGTATTCCCATAATTGTACTTTCCATAATGAGTAATGGTTCCCTTATTGAATAATGGTCCTCGTGATGAATGATTGTTACTATAATTCAATAAGGATTCCCATAATGAATAATCTTCCTTATAGTAAATAATAGCTGTTATGAATAATGGCTGTCGAAATAAGTAATATTTTTAAATAATGGTTCCCATAATTAATGTATTTTAGATGTGAATACCCATAACTAAGCAGGGATTGCAATATTGAATAGGAGTGCTCGATTGAATAATTTCCATAATTATGGTCCCCATAATTAGTGTATATTCGATACGAATGTCCATAAATAAGCTGGGGTTCCTGTAATGAATAGGAGTGCCCTAACGAGTAATCTCTTACAATGGTGGTCCCCCTAATTAGTGTATATTCACCATAACTAAAGCTGGAGGGTTCTTATAGTGAATAGAAGTACCCAAATAAGTAATTACCATAATTATGGTCCTCGTATTTAACGTGAATATCCATTACTAAGCTGAGGGTTTTTATAGTAAGTAGAAATGGACAATACCCACGGTAACCACAGAGTGAATAATAGCCCAATGCCCAATAATAAATTTTCAGGTATATCGGAAGAATTTGACGAATGTTACGTAGCATTTAATTCCATCAACGTAACCAAAAAAAAAAAAAATTACGTCAAATTACTCAACAGACGTTACTCTCGAATTCCGTTACGGGCAATTGATTATAGACGAAACGTTGAGTAACGATAGAGAAAACAAAAGAAAAGTAATAAATTGGACGTCTCGAATTTCCATTTCTTTCCAAATGGTCGACTATCAAAGTGATGTACCTATATTCTGTCTGTCCGCCTTTCAAAAACTAGACAGGTATGTAGGGTAGGAATTTTTGTCCCGAAGGACCAGGCCCTGCGGCAGCCATCATTAACTCACTGCTTATCTTCACAATCTCCAACAATAAGTCAGAGAGTCACTCTCTCTTATTCGACAGCTCTGGGAGGGGGAAGTGTCCTGGACGTCGTCATGACAACCTCAAAGTTATTTCACGTACTGGTGAGATTGAGTGAGGAGATCTTTGGTGACATATACCCCCGGGTTGATGTCAGAACGAGTCGAAAAACGTGCAGACAAAATGCCGTATGCAACACTTTGTAGATAGCCCCATATAAAATATTATTGGATTTCACTCGGTATATTTCACGTTTTTCGCGTGAAATATCAAGTTTTTTTTTCGCTTTTGAGGGGGGGAGTGATTAATTAAACACTAAAAATTTCATCTTCAACACCCGAAAACACTTTTCAACGTGTAATTTTTAGTGTTGGTTACCTTTAATAATTGCCCAATTAACAGCTGTTTCGACAGAAATTTAACTCTATTCGGCGAATTTTTAACGTTTTAAACGTGTTTATTTATCATTTTAACGCTTAAATAATGTAAAAAGTTCATCGAGACGAGTCGGATCTCGATGAAATGTACGTTTATTTTAAGTGTCTGTCTCACGTAGATTAATGTTCAATAATCGTCAATAAATTTGTGTAAATTTTATATTAAAGTCGTTAACGATTATAAATGGACGCGAAATAACCCAATTTTATGCAGTTTTATTAAGAAAAACTTTAAAAATTCGCTGTAAACGTCACTAAATCTTGCAATGATCGATGGAGATTGTGTACCTTAAATCACATATTCAAGCTTAAAAATCCATTGAAAAAAAATAACTTTTATACCATTAATTCTCTAAAAAATATATATATATATAATNTTTTAATATTAAAAAGTACGTTTTTGTATTTTAATACAGCATAAAGAGTACAGTCGACCCCTTATAACACTGTTGATTATTCCGTTTTATATGAATTCCATGTTGTACGAGTCACTTAGATTTTACAAATACGTGTACCGGGCTGTGAACGGCTCACGTATTTGTAAAATTAAGTGACTCATACAACATGGAATTCATATAAAACTGAATAATCAACAGTGTTATAGGGGGCCGACTGTATACGATTTTTTTCCTCTATACTCCATAAAATGTGCGATTTTACACCATAAAAAAGTACGATTTCGTTCCTAGATGCACTAAAAAGTACGTTTTTCTACCTCGATACACCGCTAAAAAGTGTGATTTTGTTCCTCGAAACACCCAAAAAATCTCATTACAAGACGAAAAAAATCAATATTTTTTGAAGAAATCTGTTGGACAGAACGTTTGACATAATTCTATTAGAATTATTATTAACAAATGAAAATTTTTGGATGGAAACTTTAAGAGATAGAAAGGGAAAAAAAGGGGGGGCAGTATTTAATCCTAGTAAAGGAGGATATTAAGCATCAAGTGGCACTTGGCTAAAGCAATTTAGGGACGAAGTGTGTATCCAGGCAACATCGTCTGTCTAGTTGTAGTTATGTGTCAACCACAATGGCGTTGGTATCACACCCAGCCATCTATTAATCAGTTGTCTGTCTCCATATATCATTCTGAAACGAGACACGCAGAGGGTAACAATAAAGTCTTAGTTCCAGGCGTAACCTGTTTAGATCTTTACTTGTCAACTAGAAGAACTACTATTACAGACACGGGACTATTATACACCTACCAATCTGGCATGTTAATATGGATTATCTGGAGTTCGATGATACTAAATTTCCAAGATTTTCGTTAGAGTAAAGAGGGATGCGGAGTTTTGCATCGGGATCCATGTGTATTTTTATGCTATTTTACGTAATTTTATTCATCCGTAGGTCCTCTAAAGGGTAAAAATCCGTAAAAATTAGGATCTAATCTGCTAAAATGTGCAGTTTTTTAAGAGCTAAACGAGTAATTTAAGTGCCAAAATTTCAAAAAAATCAACCCTATGTTAAAAAGGAGCAATACCTTCCGAGACTTTAGGCCATTTTACATAGTTTTATCAATTTGCGTGGGCTTTGAAAGGATGAAAAACTGCAAAATGAAGATATAATACGATAAAATATCAGTTTTTAAAGCATAAAATGAGTAATTTAGTTGCCAAAATCCCCAAAAATCAAAGCGCTAAAGAGAGATGAAGCAGTACCTTCCGGGATTATGGATCAGGATCGAGATGAACTTTTATACTATTTTACATAATTTTATTAAGGTAAAGGAACTTTGAAAGGATGAAAAACAGCAAAATGAGGATCAAATTCGCTAAAATGCGCATAACTTAAGCTTAAATGAAGCATTTAAATTCTCCAAAATCCCCAAAATATCAACCTTACGTTCGTGGGTTAAAGCGTATCGAGTTAATGTCCTGATGCATATTAAGTTTAAATAATTCTGGTTTTTTTAATTAAAATTATTATAAAAAATTGAATTAATGATAAAAATATAAAATAAATTTTCAATTAAATTTTAAAAATTTATAATAATTTTACTTAAATTTATTCTAAAATGAATTTTTATACGCTATATACTGCATCGACTCATCACTAGAACTACACGACAACGTTTTATAATGCTCTAAAATATTTAAAAAAACGGGTTTTTTTAATTGTAAAGCCTGGAAAACGTTAGAAAACAACGTTTATTATTAAAAATTAAACTCCTCAAATGTTAAATTTAATATTAAATATTATATTTAACCTAAATAATGTAAAAGCAAGCAACTTTTATGTATTTGTATGGGTCAGTTAGGTGGAATTCGAATGGAATTTTATGGTTTTTTTGATGTGATTAGAAAGAGTTTTTTGAATAATCAAAAAATTCTTTATTTTTTTAGAATTTTCGGGGGTATTTAATTAAAGAAACGGGTTTAAATTGCTTGCTAATTCTTGTAGATCATTCCGAAAGTAAGTGAGGATCTCTCAAAGAATCTTGATTGTGAGCGATTGACAGTAGTCCTTTTCCAAAAAACTTGAGATTTTTTAGACTTATTACATTGTATTTTTTAGAATAATTACAAATAATATTCATTTTAGTCGCAAGATTTTCGTGTAAATATCAAAAATATTATAGAAGTTTGGTCGTTCGGCAGTTATAAATTTTGCAGGAAAAATTTCATGGAATTTCTTTGACGAATTTATCAGCATTTTTCGAATTTTTTTTTTTTGTTTTTTGTTAAATTTTTCTTTTTAATAATTTGTTTTTAAGTTTTTATTCGATTTTCTTCTTTTAAAAGAAACTTTTAATGAACTTTTTTTGTATTTTTGGCAATTTCTAATGAACGTTTGCTTATTTGTGGCAATTTCTAATCAACGTTTGCTTATTTGTGGCAATTTCTAATCAACGTTTGCTTATTTGTGACAATTTCTAATGAATTTTTGCTTTTTAGAATGTCATTTTTACAAATTTCAATAAGAACTATTAAACTTAAATACCATTTTAACACGTGAAATTTCTTTAAAAAACACCGTAAACCAAAAGGATTTTAAAAAATCAGATAAATAAAAACGCAGAGAAAATAAATTTATTGATTTTTTTTTTTAAGAAAGACCCATCAAAATAAAATTGTTTTATCAATGTTTTATCAACGAAGGAACCTTTCCAACGTCCAAAAACACCCCGAAAACGTATATTATCATCAGAAATTTTTGGAAAGATTGTGATGTAACAAGTGGATACTTTTAGATCGTATCTAAAAACACGCGTTACGTCATTTTCTGGTGATAAACTGCGTGACGTATACAAACGTCATGCAGTTTATTATTAGAAAACTGTTGGATTCAGAGGAAATGGGGTGAGAGGGGATCATATTCACAACAATATTTGACTCGGTAGCTTAGTTTCTGAGAAATCCAACTGGCAGACAGCCAAACGGACGAACTGTATGAATGCCAAAGTGAATTTTATTTTTCTTTTTTGAAAAAAGGCGCTTAAAAAAATTTTCCAACGAAAAAAAAAAGCCGAAAATGACACGTGTTAGTGAACAAATTAAAGTGATTTTTTTTAAAAGAAAAAGTCAATTATTTACAGTTTTATAATGGAAATAAAATAGTTTATTTTGAGTTTTTCAGATTTCTTTTCGGATTTTTTTTCGGATTTTTTTAAAATTATTTTTAATTAATAAAAATTAGAAAAATTTTAAAAATTTATTAAGAAAATTGTTATAAATCGTAAATTTTTTAGAGCAGAGCGATTCATTTTAATTCAGTTTGCATTATTCGAATTGCCAATAAATTTTCATGCCTATGATCAAATAGGAAAATATTACATTAAATAATTCATTGTCACGGGTTCTTTCACGAATCTTAATGAGAAAATATGAGATAATTTTGAAATTTTCTTAGTTCTTTTCTCACTTCTTAATAAAGAAATAAAATCTAAAGTGTAAATCCTTACTGGAAGTTTGAGACTTTTAGGATCCGAACCCACGCCCGTGTACGAACTGTAATGAAATATCAGAGAAATGAGGTTAAAAAAATGCTTAAATTTGATTGGGATCCGAACTCACGTCCATTCATAAACTGAAATAAAAGCTTGTAGTATGATCAAGGGTAAGATATCAAGCGAAAAGTGTTTAAATCTGTTTAGGATTCGAACCCACGTCCCTATATAACAGAATCTCGAGATATTTGCTCCAGAGTAAAGAATTAACTTTTCTATTGTCAGAGTTCTATTAGATGCTTCGAACGTTTGACAGTTTTAAATGTCGCGGGTTCGGTTCCTATTTCGTTTCCAATTCGGAATATCGATCATTTCGAAAGTTATAAAGATTTTTCTCATTTCTATACAATTTTTCCGACCTTTCGACGGGGGAAAACGCTCAATTTTGCATATATTCGAGGGGGTAAAAATGGGAAAAACAGGGAATAAAAATTCTACAAACGGACCCATTTAAAAAAGAAGATAAGTCCAAAAATCTTCGATTGGGAAACTTTTCATGAGAAAATATCGATCAAGCGAAACGTTAGAATCGATAGTCTTTAAAAGCATTTTGGAAATTTCGAAAAAATTGATATCTTTCGAGGTTAGGGAAAAAAAATAATCCGTTTTTTTCCCCTAACCTACGAGAAAACTTACCTCAAAACTTGGGAAAAATCAAAGGTTGATAATTAAAGTAGGGAAAGTAATTGTCGAAAGCGTCGGAATCAATGGCTAATCTGCATACAGGTCCATTGATGAGAAAGAGGAAGGAGCTAATCGAGCATATTTTTCTCCCCTTTCTCTACAGGCGATGATTCCCTGGAATTTTCTGCCCCGCCAAACTGTGATAAGCGTTGGTTGGGGAATTCTCCCTTATCTTCTCCCTTGCAGAACTCAAAAATACCTTAGTGATGTGGCAAATTCCAAAATATGCATCGTTTTCGCTCGTCGGATCCTATTAAATTGTTAAATTTGCGCTTTGTAATTGCTTTGGATAAGTAGATTTTTCGATGTAGTCAGGTCCGAACCCACTCCCGTATGTAAATCGTGGTAAATCTTATTTAATTCGGGAGAAACGGTTTGCTATCTTCTGGGTATTCGAATGCGCTGATTAGCGTGGGATCCGAACCCACGTTCATGCTGTCAATTATTGAAAATCTGACTTAGTTTAGAGGGAAAAGTAGCTGTTTTTTTTACAGGTTTAGAGGTTATCAAGTTAGATATACAGAACCGAACTCGCATCTCTGCGTAAATTGTTACTTAATTTAGGATAAATATTTGTCTATTATCGTGATATAAGGATCATTATGGGAACCGAACCAACGTCAGTTGTAACTTGTGTAATTTAAAATAAAAAATTGAATGCGTTAGAATACAGAACTTGCTAGGATCCGAACCCACGTCAACCTAGAAAATTCTAAAATAATTATATATTAAAAGTACGAGTAGAAAATTCTCGTTTTCTTCCTTTCTAAAGCATTGGTAACAACGAAACGTAACACCAACTATTAGGTGACATTTTAGGGACCCTTTTTTTACGTGTTGGCGCGCAAAAAATGCCACTAAAACACGTAAAAATCCTTCTACTTCAAGTTACGAATCGTAGAAAACAAACTCACTTTCGATCAAGTCTAAATAATGTAAAAGCAAGCAACTTTTATGTATTTGTATGGGTCAGTTAGGTGGAATTCGAATGGAATTTTATGGTTTTTTTGATGTGATTAGAAAGAGTTTTTTGAATAATCAAAAAATTCTTTATTTTTTTAGAATTTTCGGGGGTATTTAATTAAAGAAACGGGTTTAAATTGCTTGCTAATTCTTGTAGATCATTCCGAAAGTAAGTGAGGATCTCTCAAAGAATCTTGATTGTGAGCGATTGACAGTAGTCCTTTTCCAAAAAACTTGAGATTTTTTAGACTTATTACATTGTATTTTTTAGAATAATTACAAATAATATTCATTTTAGTCGCAAGATTTTCGTGTAAATATCAAAAATATTATAGAAGTTTGGTCGTTCGGCAGTTATAAATTTTGCAGGAAAAATTTCATGGAATTTCTTTGACGAATTTATCAGCATTTTTCGAATTTTTTTTTTTTGTTTTTTGTTAAATTTTTCTTTTTAATAATTTGTTTTTAAGTTTTTATTCGATTTTCTTCTTTTAAAAGAAACTTTTAATGAACTTTTTTTGTATTTTTGGCAATTTCTAATGAACGTTTGCTTATTTGTGGCAATTTCTAATCAACGTTTGCTTATTTGTGGCAATTTCTAATCAACGTTTGCTTATTTGTGGCAATTTCTAATCAACGTTTGCTTATTTGTGGCAATTTCTAATCAACGTTTGCTTATTTGTGGCAATTTCTAATCAACGTTTGCTTATTTGTGGCAATTTCTAATCAACGTTTGCTTATTTGTGGCAATTTCTAATCAACGTTTGCTTATTTGTGGCAATTTCTAATCAACGTTTGCTTATTTGTGGCAATTTCTAATCAACGTTTGCTTATTTGTGGCAATTTCTAATCAACGTTTGCTTATTTGTGGCAATTTCTAATCAACGTTTGCTTATTTGTGGCAATTTCTAATCAACGTTTGCTTATTTGTGGCAATTTCTAATCAACGTTTGCTTATTTGTGGCAATTTCTAATCAACGTTTGCTTATTTGTGACAATTTCTAATGAATTTTTGCTTTTTAGAATGTCATTTTTACAAATTTCAATAAGAACTATTAAACTTAAATACCATTTTAACACGTGAAATTTCTTTAAAAAACACCGTAAACCAAAAGGATTTTAAAAAATCAGATAAATAAAAACGCAGAGAAAATAAATTTATTGATTTTTTTTTTTAAGAAAGACCCATCAAAATAAAATTGTTTTATCAATGTTTTATCAACGAAGGAACCTTTCCAACGTCCAAAAACACCCCGAAAACGTATATTATCATCAGAAATTTTTGGAAAGATTGTGATGTAACAAGTGGATACTTTTAGATCGTATCTAAAAACACGCGTTACGTCATTTTCTGGTGATAAACTGCGTGACGTATACAAACGTCATGCAGTTTATTATTAGAAAACTGTTGGATTCAGAGGAAATGGGGTGAGAGGGGATCATATTCACAACAATATTTGACTCGGTAGCTTAGTTTCTGAGAAATCCAACTGGCAGACAGCCAAACGGACGAACTGTATGAATGCCAAAGTGAATTTTATTTTTCTTTTTTGAAAAAAGGCGCTTAAAAAAATTTTCCAACGAAAAAAAAAAGCCGAAAATGACACGTGTTAGTGAACAAATTAAAGTGATTTTTTTTAAAAGAAAAAGTCAATTATTTACAGTTTTATAATGGAAATAAAATAGTTTATTTTGAGTTTTTCAGATTTCTTTTCGGATTTTTTTTCGGATTTTTTTAAAATTATTTTTAATTAATAAAAATTAGAAAAATTTTAAAAATTTATTAAGAAAATTGTTATAAATCGTAAATTTTTTAGAGCAGAGCGATTCATTTTAATTCAGTTTGCATTATTCGAATTGCCAATAAATTTTCATGCCTATGATCAAATAGGAAAATATTACATTAAATAATTCATTGTCACGGGTTCTTTCACGAATCTTAATGAGAAAATATGAGATAATTTTGAAATTTTCTTAGTTCTTTTCTCACTTCTTAATAAAGAAATAAAATCTAAAGTGTAAATCCTTACTGGAAGTTTGAGACTTTTAGGATCCGAACCCACGCCCGTGTACGAACTGTAATGAAATATCAGAGAAATGAGGTTAAAAAAATGCTTAAATTTGATTGGGATCCGAACTCACGTCCATTCATAAACTGAAATAAAAGCTTGTAGTATGATCAAGGGTAAGATATCAAGCGAAAAGTGCTTAAATCTGTTTAGGATTCGAACCCACGTCCCTATATAACAGAATCTCGAGATATTTGCTCCAGAGTAAAGAATTAACTTTTCTATTGTCAGAGTTCTATTAGATGCTTCGAACGTTTGACAGTTTTAAATGTCGCGGGTTCGTTTCCTATTTCGTTTCCAATTCGGAATATCGATCATTTCGAAAGTTATAAAAATTTTTCTCATTTCTATACAATTTTTCCGACCTTTCGACGGGGGAAAACGCTCAATTTTGCATATATTCGAGGGGGTAAAAATGGGAAAAACAGGGAATAAAAATTCTACAAACGGACCCATTTAAAAAAGAAGATAAGTCCAAAAATCTTCGATTGGGAAACTTTTCATGAGAAAATATCGATCAAGCGAAACGTTAGAATCGATAGTCTTTAAAAGCATTTTGGAAATTTCGAAAAAATTGATATCTTTCGAGGTTAGGGAAAAAAAATAATCCGTTTTTTTCCCCTAACCTACGAGAAAACTTACCTCAAAACTTGGGAAAAATCAAAGGTTGATAATTAAAGTAGGGAAAGTAATTGTCGAAAGCGTCGGAATCAATGGCTAATCTGCATACAGGTCCATTGATGAGAAAGAGGAAGGAGCTAATCGAGCATATTTTTCTCCCCTTTCTCTACAGGCGATGATTCCCTGGAATTTTCTGCCCCGCCAAACTGTGATAAGCGTTGGTTGGGGAATTCTCCCTTATCTTCTCCCTTGCAGAACTCAAAAATACCTTAGTGATGTGGCAAATTCCAAAATATGCATCGTTTTCGCTCGTCGGATCCTATTAAATTGTTAAATTTGCGCTTTGTAATTGCTTTGGATAAGTAGATTTTTCGATGTAGTCAGGTCCGAACCCACTCCCGTATGTAAATCGTGGTAAATCTTATTTAATTCGGGAGAAACGGTTTGCTATCTTCTGGGTATTCGAATGCGCTGATTAGCGTGGGATCCGAACCCACGTTCATGCTGTCAATTATTGAAAATCTGACTTAGTTTAGAGGGAAAAGTAGCTGTTTTTTTTACAGGTTTAGAGGTTATCAAGTTAGATATACAGAACCGAACTCGCATCTCTGCGTAAATTGTTACTTAATTTAGGATAAATATTTGTCTATTATCGTGATATAAGGATCATTATGGGAACCGAACCAACGTCAGTTGTAACTTGTGTAATTTAAAATAAAAAATTGAATGCGTTAGAATACAGAACTTGCTAGGATCCGAACCCACGTCAACCTAGAAAATTCTAAAATAATTATATATTAAAAGTACGAGTAGAAAATTCTCGTTTTCTTCCTTTCTAAAGCATTGGTAACAACGAAACGTAACACCAACTATTAGGTGACATTTTAGGGACCCTTTTTTTACGTGTTGGCGCGCAAAAAATGCCACTAAAACACGTAAAAATCCTTCTACTTCAAGTTACGAATCGTAGAAAACAAACTCACTTTCGATCAAGTACACCAATCAAACCGTAACCAAAGATTTAAATCGTAACATCGAAAGTTTGGTGGTCATTTTAGGGGCAAAAGATGTCACCAAAATACACGAAAATCCTTCGAACAATAAGTAACGAAACATAGAAAACCCAGTTTGATCCATCCAAACTGTAACCAAAGATTTAAATCGTAACATTTATTGCTTAATCGAAAGTTACGCCACAGCACAATTGAGATGAATCGAAACTGTTCTATATCCCTTCTATTGATATCCATTATGTAAAGTAATGAATGAAACGTAGGTAAACTTAATAGCATCTAACAATAGCATCAATTCATCGTAACCCGAGGTAACGTCAGAAACGCATATTAACCAATCATATCCAGCAACGACAGTTACGGATCTTTAGAATATTATATTAAATACCACCGGGAATTAATTTACAATGCTAATCAAACCGTCTCATCACCTGACTCACACATAATCCTGTTGGCACGAGCCGGAGGAAAGGGGGGGGGAAGAACGAGGAAGGATTTTTATCGGGGGGGATAAAAAAGTCACCTTACGCAATGGTAACCGTATACTTATCTAGTGTTATGCACGCGCCAATGGATTAATAAGCGAGGGGGGAGGCGGATTTATCGACTAGTTAAAAAGTTTTCGATCGATTTAAATGTTACTAGTGTGTTGGGGAATAGCTAACCCCTTTGTCGTAACTGTAAGCAGCTGTCTGCTGCAGGCCTTGTCATTTATAAACTCATTAAAGTTTCTGGTCGACGAGGCACCATTTGCATAAGTAGAGAGCATTGTGTAGAGGAAAAGGAAATTGAGTTAGTGGCACGAGGATCGTTGCAAACCAACCCTTTACGGCACCGAAAATGATTACAATTTCTTCTATACGACAACAATGACACAAAGGGATGAAGCGTATCAGCCCGATAAATTCCCTAACAGTCAGCTTCAATGTTTGTACAAGATAGAACCCTTGGTTGACTCATCTACCTAGAAGTTTATTATTTTCAGTTAATTTAGTTGCACGCGTCTCTCTTAATGGGCATTAAGCGTGGCTCCTGATGACTCATCGCTCCTTTAAGTCAAGAAATCGATACGGCGAATAATCGATTACTGATATCCCTGCCGATAAAAATTCCCTTCCGTATTGCACATTTTGCAAAAATTTTATTTTACCCGAAACATTCTTTTACCTTCTTCGCTTCGTTAAACGTTAATTATATTTAAGTTTTAATTATGACGAAGAAATTCCCACTCGCTCGCTAACTGATTAATCAAGATCATTTTTTTTTTCTTTTAATTGTAATTTATTGCTTTCCCTGATGCCAATAACTCTTTCGTTTTCGCGATGTGCAAATCGAAAAAAAGTAGGATTGTGGCATTTTTTTTCTGTAAGCCAGAAAAAATTATGCCATTATCCGATTTTTTATAGTCCAGATCCGTAATCCAACAATATAAAATCACAATTTATAGTCTAAAATACCCAACAGTATAGGCTAAACTCGATAAAGTCAATAATCTAAGTCTGAAAATTTAACAATAAAGTCCATAATCTACGATCCAGAAAGTCCAAAGTTTACAGTATTAAATGTTCAACAATTCGTAATCCAACAATCTACACTTCATAAAGTCAATACAGTCGACCCCCCTATAACACTATTAATAATTCCGTTTTATAAGAATTTCGTGTTGTACGAGTCACTTAGATTTTACAAATACGTGAGCCGCTCACAGCCCGGCACACGTATTTGTAAAATCTAAGTGACTCGTACAACATGGAATTCATATAAAACGGAATTATCAACAGTGTTATAGGGGGG